>NC_092875.1:350469224-350749224 GCF_028372415.1 Notamacropus eugenii
TAGGGACTATTATTAGGATTGGGATCCTATATTCAGGGTTGGAAGGGACCTTGGAAATTATGTAGTCCAATCCTCTTGTTTTGCATGGAGTTGAGGATTAATCAGGAGACTCTTGACTTATCAGCCCTATCCCCAAGCCCACTTGAGGGAATTATTGAACTTAAGAGAGAGATAACAGAGGCAATGTGATGCAAAGGTTGACCTTTTCAAAACTTTGAGTGGTTGAAATTGTAACATTGCAAAGTATGAAGCTAGGAATGGTCCTTTCCCAACTAGCCAAGGAATTAAAATAGGATTTTACGCTGTTTCTCTCCTTTAGAGGATGTGAGAACTTTCTTCTATAGAACTTTATGTAGTCAGAGGGCAGCTTAGCATTATTTGGTTGAAGGTCCAATTTTGACTCTAATGACCTTAAAAAAAAAATATGGATACCAAGATTAGCACACAATGATGAAAAGTCCTTCTCTGTCAGTAAAGAAGAAAACTAGTCAGGGAGGAAAGACCTAGTTTTTTAGAGGGAATCCTTCTTTACCTTTTCGTTTGCACCTTTTAGAGAGTACAACTTGGATTTTAGAGAAGATATTTTTCTCTTTCCCCTCCTCATAGAAGCAAATCATGCAGTAGACCATGAGGCTATGCTCAGCAGAGACCAGTCCCAGTGAGTCCAGCTTATAAGCAAGTTGAGCTGTGAAGAGCAGTATGGTCAGGAAAACTACAGAAGTCATGTGCTCCAGGAGACAGGATGTTCCAAGGGGGCATGAATGATAATGCTATAAAAGGAAAAAAGAAATTGATATCCTGTAGCCATGGAGGAATGAATTTACTTTCACCATTTCTATTCTCTATGTGCGTGTATCTCTTATGAGAGTCCTCCCTATTCTTCTACCTCTTGAAGCTTTGTGCATCTTTTGGAAGTTGTGCCCCAGATTGGTATGTAGGTGGATGCTTGTTATTACCTTAAGCTTTTTTTTGAACTGCTTTTTATTTTCTAGATGAATTTAAAGATCTTTGCTCTTTGGATGCTCTTTATTTTAGAAATTCAGACCCCAGAATGTAACTTGAATTATGGAGGTGGTTATTATCCCCATAGGATTTAGTCAATCACTTAAGCATTTATTAAGAACCTATTATGTGCCAATCACTGTGTTAAGCTCTGGAAAGATAAAA
Organism: Notamacropus eugenii; assembly: GCF_028372415.1. Taxonomy (NCBI): domain Eukaryota; kingdom Metazoa; phylum Chordata; class Mammalia; order Diprotodontia; family Macropodidae; genus Notamacropus; species Notamacropus eugenii. Next base: position 350,470,392 of record NC_092875.1, read on the forward strand.
AAAAGTGGTGACAGACTTGAGTCAGAGAAACCAACCAGCAGACTACTGTAATAGTCCAAGCATGAGGTACACCATGGTTGTAGCAGTCTCTCAGCAGAAAAGGTAGAATATTTGAGATATATTAGGAAGGCATTGGAAATAAGGGCATGACAAAAAGTGAACATTTGAGAAGGATACTTTGGCTGGTATCTTTGGTGATCTGGAGGGGAGGGGAATAGTGGTACCCCAAACAGGAAAATGACATTATGAGCAAGATTGTTTTGGAAAAGATAATCAGTTCAGTTTTAGACATATGAATTTATGATCTTGATGTGATGTCTAGTTTGGAATGTCTAATAGGCTGTTGAAGCTGTAAGAAGTCAGGAAGGGGCTAGGGCCAGAAGAGAGATGGTAATTAAATCTATAGAAGTTGATGAGATGAGCAATTGAAATAGTATAGAAAGAGAAGAGGTCACAGAATAGAGGCAAGGACATCCTCCCTTGGTGTTCCCCACTTGAATAAAGATTTAGAAAAATAAAGACTTGAGAAAAAGCAGTCATATAAGTAGGAGGAAAACCAGGATCAAGTAGCATCATTATAAACTAGAGAGAAGAAGAAATTAAGGAGAAAGTGATCAATCACATAGAAGGTTATATGAAGGATGAGGATTGAGAAAAGGCCATTAGATTTGGTAATTGAAACATCATTGTTAACTTTGGAAAGAGGTCAGAATGAAGAGGTGAAAAGCCAAACTAGAAAGAGTTAGGAAGAGAGAAAAAGTACAGGAAATAGAGAGATGGGTTGAAGATAACCTTCACAAAGAGTTTAACAAGAAAGAGAAGTATGTGATGCTAGCTAATGGTGATGGATAGATCAAAAATAGAGTTTTTGGAGGATGGGGTATATTCATAGGCAATGGGGAAGCAGCCAGGAGAAAAGCTGAAACTGAAGATAACAGAGAGTGGGGATAGTAGAGGGAGCAATCTGATGGAGAAGATGGGGAAGAAATGGGAACATTAGTGCATTTGAAGTGGTTCACCTTGACAAGAAGAGCCATCTTTTCATATGAAACAGGTGCTAGAAAGCATCTGGGTGTTGTAAGATGAGGAGGAGGGGTAAAAAGGAAGCTTTACTTCAAATTATTTTTAATTTTTTTTCAATTGAAATGGTGGAAGGAGGGGAGCCATAGGACATTTGAGAAGGGATGAAAAGATTCAGAAGTGTCATTGTGGTTAGTGGGATAGTGAGTTAATTAGGTAGGTACAAAATGATTGTCTTGGCCTATTGAAGGACTAGTTGAGATTTTGTAATATAAATTTGTAGTAGACCCAGTCAGCATAGTTTTCATGATTTTGGCCAGCTTTGCTCAACACTATTGAGTAGGATTAAAGGCAACAGGTGGTGGGAATGATGATGGATGATGAGATCTTCAGTTAATATAGAGCCCTTTCTGTGCCAGGCAAGCTAGGAAGCACAGTGGTTATATCAGGCTTGAGAGTCATCTTCTTGAGTTCAAATCTGACTTCAATCACATACTAGCTATGTGACCTTGGGCAAGTCACTTAAGCCTTTTTGCCTCAGTTCCTTATATGTAAAATGAGCTGGAGAAGGAAATAGCTTACCACCCCAATATCTTTGCCAACAAGATCATAATTAAGATCACAGAGAGTCAGTTGTGATTGAAAAATGACTGACCACTATCCCCAACTATGTTCCAGGGACCATACTAAACACTTGACAAATATTATCATATTTCATCCCAACAACAAATTTGAGGAAGGAGATAAGGACTATTATTAATATCATTATCATTTTACAATGGAAGAAACTGAGATAAATAGGGTAAATGACTTGCGCAAAGTTAAATAGCTAAATATCTGAGTCTGAATTTGAACTCACCTTCCTGACTTTGGGTCTACTGCTCTATCCACAGTGCCACTTAGCTACTGAAGAGTGCTTAGGTAAGCATTGACATGATTAGGGGACAAAAGACTTAAGAGAATAGAATGGTGTAAAATTGAAATGGTAAACCAAAGGGTCAATATAGTGGGAAAAGAAGAGTTGTGGAATGATGGACTGATGACATTGGAGAGAACTGGAGGCTAAAGGGATTGGAGGTCACAAAATGGATAAAAACTGAGGCTTGGATTTGCAAGGCAGCAGTAGATGTGGAAAAAATAATCAACGTTGACAAGATATAGGAATTTCTGAGTTCATGTGCATAGAAGTATAATACTTGTGGGTGAGGGCAAGACCAAAGACCTGACTATCTATCGCTGGTATAACTGTAATGAGGTGGAAGGGCAGATTGTGAGAAATGATGAAGTTGAGGAGCTGGGAAGTTAGGGTATTTGAGGAAGTATAGACATTTATAGCAATATAATCCTTCGTAAATCTTTACCCTTTTTATAACTATTTTCTCATCTGAAAAAGGAGTAATTTCAAAAAGATGATGTTTAATGTTCATTTGCATCTCCTCTATGAGACTGATACCATAATTGATTTCCCCCTTGTAATATGAGTAGAATAGGAAGATCTTCCCCACCCATTAATAGGCCTAACACATGGAGCTTGTGATCACATGGAACCTGTGGTCACATGAACCTCGGTCACCTGAAGCTCAGACTGGGAAGATTTTGCCCAAGTTGGAGAAAGAAGAAAGAGCACAAGCAGAGAGAGTGAGAGCAGGTGTAGGAGAGAGAGAGAGAGAGAGAGAGAGAGAGAGAGAGAGAGAGAGAGAGAGAGAGAGAGAGAGAGAGAGAGAGAGAGAGAGAGAAGCAAGCTGTGAGTGGGCAGAAGGAGAAATTTATCTCAGGGAACTTGCTTTTATGGGGAGACCTGAAAGAAAAAGGTTAAAATGTTGACTCTCCCTAGATTAGTGATAAATACCCCGTTAAATCTTACCTTGTGGTACTCTAATTATGTCCCAAATAAGTATTTTGGTTTTGCCCTTTGAGGGAGACAGTTTATTATATTTTGCGAATTTACCCTGGGAATACACATGCATATTTATAGAGGCTGCTATGGGTGTGGCATTGGCGTTACACTCTTGGATAATCTCTCATTTATCTACTGGTTCATTCTCTGTTGCCTACAAAAAAGTTATCACTGCCACCTGAAAATACACACATATATATGTATGTGTGTGTGTATGTAACATGGGCTTCTATGGGCATGCCCAGATCTAGCACAGTTATGGTCTTGAAGAGCATTTGAACATCCCAAGTATACCTAATATAGAGCCTACTGAGTAGCCTAAGTAGGGGGTAGGGGTAGCCTCTTTTGATAGACTGTCTGAATCTGAACTCTTCATTCTTTTATCTGTCCTCTTTCCAGCTTCATTCTTTTTGAAGAGTCCTGTGTGTTATGCCCAGTCCCTTATCTCTCTGTTTTGCTCCTGCTCCAAGCACTGGGTTTAAGGGTATTTGTTTATATTCTGTATTTGTCCTCCTCAGTTTCAGGTACCTCGGGTGATCACTATAGGACTTGGGAGTTTAAAAAATGGAGCTAACCTTGCAAGTGGGAGGGTGCAGCAAGTCAGCCTGACATGGAAGCCTTGAGAATCCAGAGTATCGACAACTTAAACCTGAAGAGGGGGTGATTTGGCCTTGGAACTAGGACTGTGCATTATGAGACCTGGGCTAAATTATGCACCTAATCCCCTTCCTCTCCATGGAGACTGAGGCTATACAAAGGACAAAGAGAATTATGCCTCTCACATGCTGGAGGAGTAGGTTTTTATACTTTTTGATACCTCTTGAATTAATATTTCTAAAAATTCTAGTGTTAGGTGTAAGGTCTTATCTGGGATAAAATTGGATCCTTTATTTTTTGAGGACACCTAGAGAGATTTTCTGCCTAGGGCTTTTGATTTTTGAAATATTTTGAATTACAAAATACTAAAGAAATTTGACTTCTTTTTAAAACTATAAATGTACAACACCCCACCCCTCCGCCATGGCCCTCACAAGGAAATTCCATTGATTTAATTTTATGAACTATTCAATTGTTTATTGTTCAACAGTTTAATACAGATATTTTTATACTATTGAATTCTGAATAAGGATTATTATAGTGATAGATACTATATTATTAAGTCTTATGTAAGGACAAGTGTCATGTTTGTCCTGCGAATTTGGAATCAAAATTGCTACCATCTAGTGGAAATGTCCATATTGTTCTTTTTGCATTTAAGCAGATCTAGACAGCTTGCCTTTTGTGAAAGCAAAAATGCCCTTCAACTTCTTAGCATAAGATTGTCTGTGCCCCAAATGTACGAGTAGCTGCCATCTTTTGTTACTTCTCTAATTAAGCTGACTTTTCTTCTTGTCCTGATGAGTGAGTTTACAATTCCATTTGGTTTGCCCTCGCATTTGCAAGGATCTATGGGAGATTTCTGGATACCCTTTGGGATGCAGGCCCCAAAGGCAATTGCCTGGACCTCTACAGCATCACCTACATTGGAGGGATCCCAAAAGAATTTTCTGTGCGCTGTGGAGAGAGGGATGCTTTTTATAGACTTTCTTTGAAGTTACAAATAATTTTATTCTTTCTGGTAATATTCCAGAATGCTTTTTTATGTAATTTTTATACTAATTATTTTTGTAACAAGCTTATTCTAGCTTGTTTTTTATCCTATTGTTTTACAATTGGTGCACTTAATTATATGATATATTTCTTGAAAGTCTGAATGCTAATGTATAATTAATTATTTTATGTTAATATTATGAAAAAGTCATTGGTACTGCTTTTGTGATTTAAATTCTTGGCTTTTGCTTTATTCTCATATTGTTTAGGCATGGTATGGTAACCCAATATACTATTGTTGCTACAATACTGTACTTTTATTAATTTTAAAGATAGTCAAAGGAACCTCTGCATCAAACAATCCTTTAAAAATATCTCCATGTTAGAACAGAACGTGACCAGAGAAGCCTGGATAACATATTTGTACAATTATGTAAACATGTATACATATTTACATACATAGCAACTAAGTAGAGCAGATAGAGTGTCAGGTCTGAAGTCAGAAACATCCAGCTTCCTGAGTTCAAATCTGCCTTCAGACACTAGCTGTGTGACCCTGGGCAAGTCACTTAACTTAGTTTGCCTCACTTTCCTCATCTGTAAAGTGCGCTGGAGAGGGGAATTACCAACCACTCTGGAATCCCTGCCAAGAAAACTCCAAATGGGATCTCAAAGAATCAAATATGACTGAAATAACTGAACAACATTATTTGGGCAAGTAGGCTGATATACATATGTATATATGATATACTTATATATGCATGTATATATGTATACGTGAATACACATATCCGTTTTGTATGCATACACATTTCCTTCTTGAATGGCACTTCCTCAATCTATAACTAGCCCTTCTCTTTCTCTTGAGCTCTATGTCCACAGCACAAACTCCTAAGTACACATTTGAACTGTATGTCCCATCTCACAAGTGACATATTCAAAATGGAATTTATCTTTCTAGCAAAATCTGACCCTCTCCAAAATTTCTCCATTTCTGTCATAGAGACCACAACTTTTTAAGCATAATAATTAATAACTTTATAGACATCTTCCATTTTTGCATTCTCAACTCATAGACACAATCACTTGTCCATTGTTCTCATCTCTATTTCCACAATGTCTCTCCATTCCTATGACTATCATCCTAATTCAGACCTCATCTCATCAATTCTTGCCCAGACTGTTTTAATAGCTTTCTCACTGACCTTCCCAACTTGTCTTTTTCTATCCAATTTATCCTTCACATGGCTACCAGAATGATATTCTTAAAGTTTAGGTCTTACTACTCAATTCACTTCATTGACTCACTCTTATCTCTTATATTATATACAAGATCCTTGCCTTCCTGGTGTTCCATCTCCATCTTTACTCAAGCTATCCCCATGCCCAGAATGAAATTTCTCCTCAAATCTTCCTCTATAAATTCCCAAGTTCCTTGACAGCTCAATTAAAACATTGTTCCCACAGGAAACATTATTTTCCCAGATGTCAATTCCCCTTCCCCTCTCACTCCTAATGGAGAGAGGAGCACAAGTTATCTTATGTTTATTTTGCATACTTTTATTTTGACATTCTGTCTTCCTCTATAGACTATAGAGACACTCTTCAGAGTTTTTTCTGAATTTCCCAAGAATAGCACAGTATCAGACAAATGGAAGGTGCTCAACAAATTCTTGCTGATTGATTAATTTCCACCTCACACTTGCTAGGATTTTAAATATTTCCTCCCCCAAAAAACCCCACCATTTTTATTTTCCATACAATAAATAAGAGGTTTTACACTTCCAAGCACTGTTAGCATTCAGATCTCCTTGTTGAGATGATTCAGAAGTCTGCAGCTTATCTCGACCTTATCTATATTTCTCATTTTGTCAGTAGGTTTTTATCTCTAGGTCACAAGTTTATAATTCTAAGTCCCAGTCAATGAGAGATATCAGTATATAATTCAACAAAATCCTAAACCATATTAACTTTCCTTCCTATCCTTGGATTATTTTAAATTAAAACAGGAAGTTAGCTTATCATACGTTCTAAGATTTACCTCTGACCTAGGGATTCTTAACTTGGAGTCTGTGAACTTTTTAAAAATAGTTTCTTTTTCTGTTTTGATAATTATATTTTATTCTTTGATTCATTTGTAACCCCTTGTCTATTTTATTCATTTTAAATATTATCATAAGAAGCGACACACACACACATACACATACACAAGATTAACAAGCCCTGTATGAACATTAAATTGATATAGAGATCTTGTTCTCTGGAGGGGCAGTAAGTATCTGGCAGTGTGAAGAGAGTCCTTATGTTTGTGATAAGGAAAATAATTGCAAACTTTCTCAGGCCACATGACAATAAAAGTGAACTCTGATGATGGTAGGAAGGTCTTAATTCCATGACTTACTTTGATTATTTTTACCCTTTTGATGATGTTCACTCTGATTTGGAATTTTAAATCATAATTCTCAAATGTTCTCCCATTTTTGTTTTAGTGAAGTATTTTATGAACCATTTGAAGATTAATTTTTCTTCTGCAGATACAATTGATTTTTGCTTTGCTTATTTCTCAGGAATTTCATCAACTTTTATTGATACAATGTCCTGACCCATCAGCAGTTTGTGATTAAACATTGTGTAATGTAAACAGATTAATATAGGATTCTTTCAAATGGCAAACTATTTTTAGGGACATGTTTCATTTCACACATTAAAGAAAAAAAGAATAATGCCAAAAATCTATTGACTAGAAAAGAAGGAGGGAGAATATAATATAAAACATGTGGTTAATAGAAGTCTAGAAAGCACATGGATACATTAGATTAAGCATAAGTGGAAGGAATAACATTCCTCAAATCTTTACCACTGTTTCATTTAATTCACTTATGAACTAGAAAACAATAGTCACACAAGAGTTTTAAAATTAAAAATGATCAATTGCACCTTTGTGCTAAGTAAACTGTGAATAGGTTTTAAGTTAATTAAACTACTTTACTCTTGGCTATATCTGTCATCTGGTATGACTAAAATCTCAGGTTATTTCTTTCATATTGGATATTTTTGAAGTTCTGAGTCATCATGTGCTTAAAGACAGTCATGGGCTAAGTTACAGTATAGTGAGTAGCATTTTTATTACCATTCATATAAGCCTAATCAGTTTCATCTCTTTGAGAAGAGAAAAAAAAGCGCCTCCATTTACATCTAGTGACTCGTACATATAAAAGCATAATGTCAAGAAATCCATTTGCTCTCCAATAAAACTTATCATAATGTCTAAATGCTTGATTTATGGATAGGCTCTTGTCACCTTGACTGCCTGATTCCTTTCACTTGCGGCTGGAAAGCCAAGACAGGTCATGACATTTACACTAGGTCAGAATAATAATGTCACACCAATCACATTCCTTGACAACAGCCCATTTGTCTCATTTAAATAATGAACATGATTGGTGGAAATTGCAGGCTGTAACCCTAACACACAAAGGAAATGACAAACACAATTGTGGTGAATAATAAGTTGAACATTGACAGGAATCACGACCTGCTTGCTGCAAATTGCCAGGCTTATATTTACTTATGTAACCTTTATGGAGCACATTTGATAAAAATCCAGATGGTTATGAGACAAAAAAAATGAAAATGTTGTGCTAACCATGTTCTGATAAAGGGATCATACTTCTCACTGATTGTAGTGTTATAGTACCGCAGTGCCCGCCCTTCCGAGAGAATATTGCCCTACATGCCATGGCAAATGCCAACTATGCACAACAAGTAGTGAATTGCTAAGCGAAGAGCAGATGTATAATCTCTCTATCATCCATGGATCTTTCACTTCACAATTGGAAGTATGCTGGCAGCAGTAGAGCTTTGCTGCTACAAACAGAGAATTAAAATCCACTCAAATGAATACGCTTTTTGGAAACACTGACCTGAAATAAATGCAGATGCTTTAAATTGAGTGTGGTTAGTATGATCTAGTGATGTTTCAAGGAGCAGAGAGTACATGGCTGAAATGAAAATGTGGTTTCTTTGAGGTACGGAGAGAAAGACATGAATAAAAAGAGATCCATGCAGCTGACATAGAGGGGAAGTTAGTTTTGATCCCACCTTCTCTGACTCCAATGTATAGGGTCTCAGAAATGTGGTATCCTACCAAATGCACCACAGGAATGTTAGTGCAAGAGACTAGAATTCAGGACACATATGCTTTATCATCTGGAAGCTCAGGCTTCTAGATTTAATTAATATCAAAGAGCTTCATGTTAACTAAGGGTTAAATAGTGTATTTCTGTTGTGCACAATAAGCAGCTATATAAATTTGCATATATAAATGCTATATAAAAATACATATATGCGTGTTTGCTATTTGTAATGCACTACCTACCTCATGAGGAGCAGCATGATGTAGCGATGGATCTGAATTTAGGAACTCAGTACAAATCTCACCTCTGATACCAGTTGGTTGTTTGGCCATGGAAAGATTATTTATGCTCTCTGAGCTTTACGGAACAAGTTCCTCCAACTTAGAAAAATCTCCTTGACACATTAACACAAATTACAGGTTTTTTGTTTTTTTTTTATGAAGATAAGTACATTGTAAATTTCTAAACTCTATAAATGCAAGGAATTGTGTACATCTTTCTATTATATGTGTATCTATAATTGCAATTTTATATAGATACATATACAATCGTATGTGTGTGTGTGTGTGTGTGTGTGTGTGACAGTGCCTCAGAGTTGGCAAGAATTCCTACTGCATCGTTCCTGACATGACACCTTCTAAACTTTGCTATAATGATTCTTGTGAGGTGAAATCTACCACCTCCCAGTGCATCCTAATTTTGGATACCTGTGATGGTTTAATTGTGAAGGTAATCATTTCATTAAACCTTAAGGAAACCCTTTGCATCCACCATCCATTGTGTCTTATTCTGTTGTCAGAGAACTGTGTCTTTCCATATGAGGTTCCTTGAACACTTTCCTCTTTGTCTTCTTCAGTCTAAAACATCACCATTTCCTCTAATACATCTTCAAATGGTATGAACTCAAGGGCCTTCATCAGTTTCAATCATTCTCCTTTTGATGTTGTAGAGCACCTAATATTGTATATATTCTGACCAAAATACAGGGATTATCACCGTCTAAGTCCTGGTCACTGTGCCTCTATCTGATAATAGTGTGGACAGAACCTGGAGCTCTTAGAATTTTACAGCAATGGGACATTGCCTCTAGCAGATACTAACAAGCTGGGCCCGGTGATCTCTGTTATCTCAAGAAAATTCTTGTTACTCAGTAGACAAAAATATTTAATAAGTGCTTTCCATGTGTTGGGAACCATGGTAGGCTCTGGTGACACAAAGAAATATTTAAAGAAATACTGTCCCTGCTCTCAAGAAACTTACATAATGGAGGAGATAACATTCAAAGTGCTACGTACAAAAGAAACAACTACATAAAGAATAAATCAGAAATAATCTGCACAAGAGTTAAGGAGGAGAAGAAAAGAGATAGAAGGTAAGATTTTTGCTGGAAAAAAAACGAGAACAGGGAAACCAGAAGGCAGAAATGAGGAGGGAGAGCATTTTAGGTAAGGAAGACAACTAGGGAAATTCTGGAGATAAATTGTCCTGTCCAAGGAAGAGCAAGGAGGCCAGAATCACTGAATCACAGATTTAGTGTGGGAATGAGGGCTATGCAAGGTGTAAAAAGGCTGAAAAGGTACGTGTGGGAGATTGAACATCTCTGAACGTGAAATAGGATTTTATATCTGATACTGGAAGTGAAGGGAGGCACTGGAGCTTGCTGAGTAGCATGATGACGTGATCAGACCCATGCTTTAGGAAGATCACCTTGACAACTAAGTGGAGGATGGGCCAGAATGGGGAGATATTTGTGGCAGGGAGAGCAACCAATCTGCTTTTACAACAGTCCATGCATGAGGTGATGAGGGCTTGAATTCAAGTCCTACCAGTGCCAGAGCCGATATAATCTCAAGGATCATATTACCAGTTGGATTGCAGGATAATGGATGTCTTTTTTTGAGGCACAACTTTCAAGGGCATTTTCTAAGCTGTGAAGGACCTAGCATCCATTTCAGTGATCAGAGTACCTTCCTAGGCAGAAATATGGCAGAACTTTGAAGTACACCAGTCTTACTTGGACACCAAACTTTATATGTCTACAATTCAGCTGTCTTCCATTACTGTCAAAATTTTTCTCTTCCTGGTTTCTGTAATTCTATTAATAATAGCTTTCATAGCTTAAAAATTTAGTCTTACTTGAATTTTATTTGTTTTCCTCATATCTAATCAAGTGGCAATACCTACTAATGTTTCCTTTGCTACGAAGCTTCAGTCTACCCTTTTTATTAAAATTCCATGGTACGTGCTCTAGTTCAGGCCCTTATTTCAAGTCTTCACTATTATAGTAGCCTACTAATTAATCTTCTTGCTTCCAATTTCTACATCCTCAGATTGGTCCTAAATATTGCTACCAGATTAATGTTCAGTCAAAACTTCATGCTGTTCAAGTGTTCAAAAACCTTGAGTGACTCTCCATTGACTACCAAATAAAGTAGATATTAATTATTCAAAAACTTAAAGTACTCTGCAAGCTACATTTCCATCTTTATATCTCACTATTTTTCATCTCTCCATTCCATGTACCTAGAATCTTGGCCCTCTTTTTCCCCTTCCTATATGATCCTCTTCCTGTTGAAATTTTACCTATCATTTAAAGCCTATTTGGAATACTATCTCCTTTATGTACCATATTTATTCCTTCCCCCATTCCACACTTGGTATTATTTCTCTGTGAGCTTGACTTTAATGTTATTTGGTTCTTATCTCTTTGGAGAACCAGGGACTTATATTCTATTTTATATAATAGGCATGTGCACATATCTTATCTTCATTACTGGATTGCAAACTCCCAAGTTGGTTACAATATACATATAGACACTTATCATCATGCTATCTAGCATGTTGCCTTCTACATATTAAATGTTTAGTATTAATTGTAAGATCACATTGGCAGAGTGCTTTTCATTAAAAACAAACACCATTTTCACAAAATTAAGTAAAGCCATTGGAGCATATATTTAATCTACACTGAATGAATGAATGGTTATATTCCAATAAATCCTCATGTTCAAGCCAAAACAAACTACTTTTCAGTTAAATATGTCTTGTATTTCCTGTGGAAAGTCTGAAAGACAGGAATGTTGGAAAGGTTTTTCTGGGAATCACTATTTAGAAGAGGTATTGACAATATGGAAAAGTCTTAGGAAGAGTATTTAAAGAATGATTGAATGAACTGGGGATTTTTAGTCTGGAAAAGGTACTTTATAATGGTCTTCAAGTATCCAAAGAATTATTATGTGAAAGAAGACTTAGACCTCATTCTTCAAAGGGTAATAAATGTTTTGAAGGGAATTACTATGCTTTGCTCATACTAACTAAAAAGAATAGACTATATTAGCATATGTCACTGATAAAATAGAGTTCCTCAAATCACATTTTGCTTTTTGTTTTCTCTGATAGTTAAATTGAAATTGATTCAAAATACAATCAATGAAAGAGAGTTAGAAAGATAGATGGTGGACATAAGAGGTATCTGACAAACTAAAATATGATACTGTGAAGATGTACAGAAAAGGCATCAGTGTAGAAATAAGAGTAAAAAAGATGAGTTGCTTATGTAGTAAATGCAAAGAATAAGTACTGTTTCATTAACATCTTGCTGATACTAATGGAAAGCAAGGAATACTTTCAATGCTTAAGAGGCAAATGCACTAAGGTAAATTAAGGAGGATTCAGTTGTAAGTCAGGGTCAAGGAGACCTGGATAGGTTGTATTATATATTACCAGAAGGAATATTTACATCAATGAAGTCACAGAGAAAACACAGATTTGTTGAGTATTTCTCTATAAAATATATAGTCATTTCAAAGCTGCAGCACATACACCGAGTCATAGATGATGATATCCCCCAATTATTGCTTTTCAGATAATATTCTGCTAACCTAGGGAATCTTCTCAGTCTTGTAAAAGAGATCCACAAATACTTTACAAAGTTTAACCTAACGAAATGTTAATTTAGTAAGGAGAAAATCATAACTAAATGGATGAATCATTTCTACTGTCCAGACTGACATGTAGCTATATGGATAGTATATAGAGTTCTCTCTGTATATAGATTTTGTACAGATATTGCAAATGGAAAATGAATCAGCACAGAATTGAACAAGGAGACACAAGGCTAGATTAACACTGGGAAATTTCAAAATTCCTTTCATAACTCCTCGCTTCTCCATGTAAAAAAAGACCCAGAATTTTAATATCAATATTTTTATGGAGATGATATGTGCCACACCAAATTCTCCAAAGACTTAAAGTTCAGGGTGATGAAAAGACCATTGTCAATGAAGGCATTTAGAACTTTGTGTTTGTTGAGAGGACAGGGATGATAGGTTATGGGCTTGAGCAGGCTGAAAAAATCTAAAGATTTACAAAAGAGAAGCAGTATAATAAATAGCGGCAGAATAACAGTATACATTTTCTAGAGTGCTGCCTCCAAGCCCAGTCAAATACCTGTAATAAATGGCTGTAAGCAAATTCTGAAGTTGCAGAACCCACAGAATGACAGAATGAAGAAAATCTCCAGCCTAAGACATCCTGGAAGGTTGCCTGGAAGTGTCTATCACCATGGTGGGGACAGGGCACAGTCCAGGATGGTCCACACTGGTACAGATAGGACCTGAACAGGACTTGGGGAGACTGAATCTCTCCCACCTGTGGCAGTTTCCAGACTTCAGGACACCAAAGTGCCAAGGACAAATTGGAACGTCAGTGGAACCAGTGTGGGAGAGCATCAGCCCCAGGGTGGCAGAGGGGGAAGGGAGCAGAGGAACCCACAGCAGTCACACCATCAGCAGGGTCAGAGACAGAAACAGTTTCTGGAGCTCTAGACCCACAGATTATGGGGGAATCCAGCGACTGACAGTATACCCCCCACGCCCCTGAGCAGAGATCTACCTTGCCAAAGAAATCAAAAGTCAAGTAAATGATTGGGGAAATGAGCAAAAACCAAAAAAAAAAAAAAAAATCAGGAAGACCAAAACATGCAAACAAAAGACTGCAAAGGCAAAGTTCCTTCATCCAAAGCCTCCAAGAAAAATATGAATTGGTCTTGGGCCATGGAAGAGCTCAAAAAGAATTTTGAAAATGAAGTAAGAGAAGTAGTGCAAAAATTGGGAAGAGAAATGAGAGTGATGCAAGAACATCATGAAAAACAAATCAACTGCTTGCTAAAGGAGACCTCTCAAAAATGCTAAAGAAAATAAAACTTTAAAAAATAGTTTAACCCAAATGACAAAAGAGACCCAAAATGCCAACAAAGACAAGAATGCTCTAAAAAGCAGAACTGGCCAGATAGAAAAGGAGGTCCAAAAGCTCACTGAAAAAAATAATTCCCTAAAGATTAGAATGGAGCAGATGAAAGCTAATAATTTTGTGAAAAACCAAAATATTATAAAACAAAACCAAAGGAATGAAAAAAATAGTAGGCAATGTAAAATATCTCAATGGAAAAACAACTGACCTGGAAAAAAGATTCAGGAGAGAAAATAAAAATTAAGGGACTACCTGAAAGCCATGATCAAAAAAAAAAGAGTCTAGCCATCATCTTTCATGAAATTATCAAGGAAAACTGCCTTGATATTTTAGAACCAGAGGGCAAAATAAATATTGAAAGAATCCATCAATCACCTCCTGAAAGAGATCCAAAAAAAAGAAACTCTTAGGAATATTGTAGCCAAATTCCAAAGTTCCCAGATCAAAATATTACAAGCAACCAGAAAGAAATAATTCGAGTATTGTGGAGCTACGATCAGGATAGCACAAGATCTAGCAGTTTCTACATCAAGGGATCACAGAGCTTGGAATATGACATTCCAGAAGTCAAAGAAACTAGGATTAAAGTCAAGAATCACCTACCCAGCAAAACTGAGTATAATACTTCAAGGGTAGAAATGGTCATTCAATGAAATAGAGGACTTTTAAGCATTCTTGATGAAAAGACCAGAGCAGAATAGAAAATTTGACTTTCAAACACAAGAATCAAGAGAAGTATGAAAAAGTAAACAAAAAAGAGAAATCATAAAGGAGTTACTAAATTTGAACTTTTACATTCCTACATGGAATGAAAATACTTATAACTGTTGAGACTTTTCTCACTACTAGTATAGTTGGAGGAATTATATACATATAGACAGAGGGCACAGGGTGAATTGAATAGGAAGGGATGATATCTAAAAAACAAAATTAAGAGCTGAGAGAGGAATATATTTGGAGGAGAAATACAAAAATAAAATGGGGCAAATTATCTCTCACATAAAAAAGGCAAGAAAAAACTTTTTTCAATGGAAGGGGAAAGAGGGTGAGAGGGAGAAAGTGAACCTTACTCTCATCACATTTGGCTTAAGAAGGAAATAACATGCACACTCAATTTGCTATAAGAATCTATCTTACACTACTGGAAAGTAGAGGAGAAGGGAATAAGCAGGGCATGGGGGGATGATAAAAAGAAAGCAAGTAAGAAGAGGGCATACTTAGAAGTAAAATTTGAGGAGGGATAGGGTCAAAAGATAGAATAGAACAAATGGGGGTGGCAGGATAGGATGGAGAGAAATATAGTTAGTCTTTTACAACATGACTTTTATGTAAGTCTTTTGCATAACTACACATGTATATATTGAATTGCTTGCCTTCTCAGTGGGGATGGGTGGGGAGAGAGGAAGGGAGAGAAGATGGAACTCAGTGTTTTAAAAACGAATGTTAAAAATTGTTTTGACATGCAACTGAGAAATTTGATATACAGGCAATATGGTATAGAAACCTATCTTGTCCTCCAAGAAAATAGAGCAGATGGGGATAAGAGAAGGGAGAGATGTGATAGAAGGGAGGGCAGACTAGGGAGGAATGGGTAATCAGAATGCATGCTGTCTTGGTGTGGAGGGAGGAGAGAGATGGGGAGAAAATTCAGAACTCAAAATCTTGTGGAAATGAATGCTGATCACTAAGAATAAATAAATAAATTAATTAGAAAAAAGAATACCATTAAAGAAATATTTAATTTAAAAAAGATGGGCATTTGCTTGGTAAGTGAAGTAAAATGAATGGACAATCTATGTTCTCCAATAGAATATGAGAAGGATTTGAGAAAGACCTCTAGCACATGCTTTGTGAAAAACCTAAGAATGTACGAATTGGGGGCTGGGAAGCTGTACAATAGGGTCAAAAGTTCCTGGATTATGATCTTCATTGTTAGAGTAATACCTTCATTTATGAGATTATAAATCCATTTAATAATTTGAATATTTATTACTTATTTAACTTATTTTAGTGAGGAGTTTTAAAAAGTGGAGTTCATGCCCAAAATGGACATAATCTCAGACAATGTCTTACAAGGATTGCCTGACTGAACTGAGAATATTTAGACAAGAAAAGGGAAAAAAAAATGTTTGAATGGGTACCTTGAAGAAGAAAGATTGGACTTCTCCTGACTGAATATGGATAGTAGAACTCTGACCAATGGGTAATAGTTACAAGCAGGTTGACTAGGGTTCAACATAACAGGAAGAACGAATAATAGTTTTCCAAACTTTTTACCTGCTATCTTGGGGAGTAGAAAGTTCTTCATTCATCAAGATCATACAGTTTCAAATTCCCAACTTCGAGTTCCTCAAGTCAATCTCCCTGATACCTGGGTTATAGGTGAATACCCTCATTACCACCATGCTTAGTCTATGCTTCTAATAACCATATACAATAGCCTATTCTGAGGCAAAGGGGGTTTTTTTCCCCTTTAAATCTAGATCCCAATATTAGCTATCCTCCTTGTGTGGTGTAAAACCTTATATACCCTCATTTATGGCCTTACAATCATTAAAAAGTTAAAACTAGAAAATTATTGTGAGAATTAAGAGAACTCATTGCAAGAGAGAGGGTTTCATTACTCTTTACTCACTTTGCTATTATGATATTATTGTAATAGTTGTAGAGGCTCCCTAGTCCACCAACATGTCATGGAGGTATCTCTGGAGTGTTGTAAACTATGTCCACAGTTCATGAACTTTGACAAAACTTGTTGATTTTAAAGACCGTAAGGATAGTCCCGTGTTGTGCTCTGTGCAGTAAAAATTTACTAGCTGAGGTAAATATGATAAAGTTTTCATCAGAAAGATATCTGCTAAATGATTGTGTCTTCACTTATTTGGTTTGTTCCTCAAAACTTAGGAAACTGTTTCCTAAGAGGTAAACGGGTGTGCATCTGACTTAATAGAAAGCACCCTCATGGATAAAATCTCATATATTTTGAGGTCTTAAAGATGAGGCATGCTACCTTCATTGCTTTGTGTTTTATCCAATAGTTTGCATTTACATAAAGTCTTTTAATAGAACCCTTTTTAAATAACTCTCTCCTTCACTTCTAGAAATATTCTTTCAAAGTTTTACTGATAAAATCCTATTATCCTTTTATCACAAGTGGTAGCAGATGTTGGATGGAAAGTAGGGTAAGTTTTCAGCTTAAAGTATACAGTGATATCTAATACATTCTCCTTAAAGAGGTTAAGATACTGATCAGTAAAGAAAGGAACAGATCAGAAAAGAACTGTAATGTTGCTCATCAATTGCAAAATATTTAAAAAGACAACAGAAAGAGTAGTGAAATGAAAATAAAAAAAGATCTGGGATTTAACTTCTTCCAGAGCCAAAAC
The DNA here is from genome assembly GCF_028372415.1 of Notamacropus eugenii. Classification (NCBI taxonomy): domain Eukaryota; kingdom Metazoa; phylum Chordata; class Mammalia; order Diprotodontia; family Macropodidae; genus Notamacropus; species Notamacropus eugenii. The sequence continues at coordinate 350,487,671 of NC_092875.1, forward strand.
TAATGTAGACTCAGTTTATTAAGAGAAATGGGAAGGAGAGAAGACAAAGACCTCAGAATGCCACATGGCAGGTGCTCATAGGAAGAATAAGAGGGATGAACCAGGGAGAACTGTAATATGTCTCAAGATCCAAATTTGGCCAAAGTGGGACTTAGACCAGGAAAGAAAGCTAAAGATGGTAGCTCTGGACAGAAGAAGTAGGCAGGGCTGTGCTAGTGCGATGCTGGAAGAATGGTAGGCATGGGGAACACAACTTTCCTTAGTGAGGGAGAACATCATGGATAACAGTACCCTTGGAAAATCCTTGATTTATCCTAGTTACAGCTCTAGTCTCCTTTCTGTTTCTTTGAAATCACGGACTAGTAGTCATTTCATTGCTTTGGGCTACAGTCTTCTCATCCAGAATATTAACTGGTCAGACTAGATTACCTCTAATTTCTCTTCCAGGGAACAAATTATTAATCTGTGTTTCTAACATTCAATAACATAGATATCTACAATATCTCTTGCAACTCTAAAACAAAATACAACTACCCAATATAGGATATTCAATAGATTATGCTTCACATATCCCTTCTGAACATAACCAGATGCAAAAAATACAAACAAACATGGTCATTCTAAAACTTGATTTTTATTACTTTTGCCTAACATGAATTCTCAAGTGGTTTGTTTGTATTTTGAAATTTCACAGGTCTTCAGTGTATAGGACATTATATTTATTGAGGCACTTTTTGTAGATAATGCCTGCCTGTGTTAAAAAGACACTATTGCAGTTGATCTCCTCCTTATAATAAATATTTGAAATAAGTACCATTTCATAGTCAAATATTAAAACCCTATTTTTTTAATGGATTTCTTTTTAAGAAGCAACCACAAGAACAACTAGCCTCCATATTCACCCAGATATGACTTCAAAGAAATATTTGAATTAACCTGTGCTTTGTTTTTGCAAAACCAATAAAAGCATCCCATGTTTAAGTAAAAATGACATTTGCAGCCTCCCTGAAAAAAATTTACATACAGCCTGAATACTTGTCTGCCAAACAGCAGCAGCCCAATGTGATTTTGAATGGCCGAGATATTAAACGTCAAATATCAGGGTTAATTATGGAAAATCTGACAAAACCCTAAACTGTATGTGGGGATGGGAGGGAAGACACTGTCTTTCTTTGACATTCTAATGGTTCCAAAGCCTTTACACTGTCAATCATAGGGGCTCTGAATGGCCTGGAATTCATTTACTATTAGGAACTTTGCTAGGGGAAGGAGCTAGTGCATATGCTGTTTTCAAATGTAAATACCTTTGGCATTTCAAAATCTTGTAGGCTCCCCCACCCTACTAAATGTATCGAAAAACACCAAAACCTACTGTAAAAATGGGTTCTTTTGACTAGCTGTGTTTAACATCGTGAGGGTAGCACAGAAGCTAAGCATTTATTACGAAATAGGCTTCATTCTTATTCTCTATACATGGAAAATTAACATATGCCAAATATGTCATGTATGCTGCATGCTGTCATGCTGTTTTAGCATTAGGGTTTCCACTTAATGCATGCAATGGTGATATGTATCAAGTTAGTCACTATGCCACAATTTTTGCTTCTAAAAAAAGACAGGATCATGCAGAGTAGAAATGGGAATAAGCATACAAATAGGCATCTTGGAGTTGTTTTGCAAAGTAAATGGCTATTTTTTGTGTAAAACTGTCAATCAGTTGGGCAGCCCCTGCCCCAATCTTACTTCCCAATGATCTCAAGAATTCCATCCATTTCTGAATTGTTTCAGTGGCCAGGGAAAGAAACAAAAGAAATGCTTTTTTTAAAAGCACCACAGAACTTGAATTTGAGATTTCAGGTGAACTTTATAGTATACAGAACCAGGATTTGAATTTAACACACACACACATACGGACACATATATTCATTTTCTCAGGTTTATTATAACACTTGTAAAGAATAAATGCTAAGGTTTGAGCCAACTGAAAAGTCTTCTGGATCAAAAGAGAAGTTGGGGGAGGAAAAAAGCAGAATATAATTGGGGTATTTTCGTGATCACTTTACTCTTTCATTGGTTCTCAGCTACCTAGAACTGAGATTAAAAAAAAAAAACAGGTCCAAAAGAAAACTAAAAAGTAATATTTTGTCATTTGTGTGTGTTTTTCAGGCATTTAGTGGACATTTTAAAATGATGTATAAAGTTTGTTAAACAATGTTTTCCTTCCCCATCATATTACTAGAAGTTGCAGACATCTTAAAGAGCTCATGATTTTATTAGATAAAGTTAGTGACAGAAAGTTCTCAACCCAAACTTCTAACGGGACGCTGAAGATGAAACCTAGAGAAATATGGCATTGTGTCACATGTGTTGCCTTTTGTGGTGCCTGACATTGTGTCAGAGACAGTGACATGAGCATTCTCATATCTGTGCTCCCCTAAGAGCATCACTGCTCTGCTGAGATGTAACACCTTCTATTCCTATCACGCTTTATTCATGTCCCTACCAAAGAGGAAATTCTTGCATGTGTATATATACACACACAATTACAGCCCCACTTCTTAGCTGTGTTTTCTCTTCTTCCTGGATTCTTTCAAACATTCCTTGCACATAGATTCGTAACATCTGAAAGAAACAAATTCCATTCTCGGTAGAAACTCTTATTTATTCAAAAGTTATAATTAATTGATCATGACAAACACTATGGTCCATCCCAGACAAAGAGGCAAATGTGACTGTGAGGTAACTATAATTGTTTGAGTCACCTGGGAATTTTGAAAAACATTCAATGAGCACAACTTGAATTATGATCTGTTGAATTATTATCAGAGAGGGCCAGTGGTATTATAACTCTGAAGTATGCCTTGTCTTTGATGACTAGAACTGAAGGTTTACACTTAAAGTGATTGGCTCCAACGGATGCAGTGGAGATACATATCACTTATGTATGCAAAAGTTCCCAGAAATCTCCAAAATAAATTTTGCTTCTGCAGCTAATACTTTTGAATCAAACAGCAAGTCATTGTTCTGTACGCTGTACTCTGCTGATATTTTCTATACAAGCAATTCTGTGATGGAACAATTGTAAAGATAAATGATAAATCCATACACCTTGAAAAGGTCTGGATTATTTCTTACTTAATGGTTTTCAATATGGGCTTCTGTAGTTCAAGGCTCCAGTGCCAGGCAAATTTGAACTGCCCACTAAAAACAAATTCCCTAATATGAAATAAAAACAGGTTACTTCATTTTGTATAAAGCTTTTAAACTTGTGGGCTGGGGACTGTGTTTTATTAGCTTATTACCCACCTGTCACTTCAGACTATGTAAAACCATTTACTTGAGAGAGCAATTAAATGGAAAATCCTCAGAGGATCACTTTAAGAAATGAATTTAAAACACAAAGGAAGTGAATAGCATGTAAATGAATATTTATATTTACCCACATACTTTGTATATATACATATGTGTTTCTATATATGTGTGTGTGCATATGCATGTGTGCAATATATGTGTATATATGTGTATAAGTATACCTATATATGTATAAATCATATGTGTATATGTGTGTATGCATACACACATACATATATACACACATAAATTCAAGAATATAAAAGAGATAATAATCTGTGGTCTCATCATTGTGAGGAAGACCTCACAGGAATTACAACACATATTGTTTGACACTATCTCTGTAGTTTATTGTAGCACAGGTACTCCATCAGCCACCACCACACCATCCATACATGGAATCATCAGTTACAAAAAATGTAGAAGTTTTGAAAGCTGTTGATAAGTTCATTGACCTTGGTAGTGTACTTTCTAGGGAGGTACACATTGACAATGAAGTTGGTGCACATACTGCCAGAGCTGGCTCAATGTTTGGGAGGCTCCAAAGAAAAGTTTGAAAAAGAAGAGGTATTAGACTGACTACCAAACTGAAGGTCTACAGAGTTGTTGTGTTGACCTCATTGTTGTATGCCTGTGAAACAGGGACAGTCTACCAGCACCATGCCAGGAAACTGAATCACTTCCATTTGAACTGTCTTAGGAAGATTCTAAGGATCACCTGGCAAGATAAGGTACCAGACCCTGAAGTCCTTGTTTGAACTGAATTGCCAAGCATTCAAACTATGCTTTAGAGAGTTCAACTCAGATGGACTGGCCATGTTGTTTGAATGTAAAATGTATGCTTGCCAAAAAAAAGACTTTTATGGAGAACTCACATGGGGCAGGTGATCATATGGAGGTCAGAAGAAGTAGTACAAGGACACTTACAAGGTGTCTCTCAAGAACTTTGGATTTGACAATGCGTCATGGGAGCTACTGGCGCAGGATCACTCAGTATGGCATGTGCACATCAGAAAAAGTGCTGCGCTCCACGAGCAAAGCAGCATTGAGACAGTTCAAAGGAAAAGTAGGATAAGCAAATTTGGAGTAACCACCCTAAATATTCATGGAATATCTGTGCCTAGTCTGTGGGTAGAGCATTCTGAGCTTGTATTGGTCTGATCACCCACAATCAGACACGCTGAAACTTCCCTTTATCATGGTGATGTCATTTTGGTCCTCTTCAAGAATGAAGGACAACAAGCAACCAACATTGAAGTGTCCTGGATCATCTCTAGTCATCCTGATGAATATCTGGTCACTGGATTCAGATGGCTCTGGAGGAGAAGTGAGGCTGGTAACCTGCACAGTCCTCCCTCACTCAAAACAAAGTCAAGTACAAGTCATGTCATTATTTCTCTGATGGCATGGTCTTCTTCAGCAATGAAGGATGAACACACACACATACACACGGTAATTAAGTGACTTGCCTAGTGTCAAATCACCTATAAATGGTTGAATCAAGACTTGGATCCATGCCTTCCAGCTTGAGTGTCTAGTGTGGTGTTGTGTTTGTATAAGAAAGATAGGGTGAGACAGATACAGAAGTGGTGGAATGAATGGTGTGGTCAGCAAGACATAGGTTCAAGTCTTAGTTCTGAGACATATTCATATTTTGAATGGATGAATGGATCTAATCAAAACATTTAACCTCTCAGTACCCTGGAAAACTCACTAAAACTTTAAATTATGGGTCATCATCTTTCAATCTGCATTGGTAGGTGTGACTTCCTTACTGAAACATCATATGAACTAATGAAATCACAAGTCTGGATAAGGGGATGCACATGTTCATATACAAACAAATGTACATCCACATGTATAGAACATCTATGATGTATGCAATTATATATTGACATAATCAAAACTATCTGTGAATTTTTCATCAGAGTATTGGTCACATTTAATTCAGTTAAATATTTAGTCTGAATTACACCTTAAAAATGTTCTTTTATATTTTAAATATTGTTTATGTGGCTTTGTGTGAGCAGAATGAAAATCATGAATTGCATTTCAGTTCTTCATTTCATTTTATTGAAGTTGGTGATAAACATTTGCTGTCCACTGGGAAAAGTTGATATTGTCAATCACAAAATCTAACCCCTGTGGGAGTTGAACTTGCCTGTCAAAAATTTGGTGGTATATGTAAGCTTTATTGCACAAAATACTTCCCTAGATGAGAAAACACTTCAAAGTACTGGGTAAGTTTTCTATTATCTCCAGACAACTGGACATGATTTGTTTTGTGTTCTTCTAAAAAAAAAAAGGTGGGTGGGAGGAGATAGATGTAAAGTAAAATATAGTAGCAGCGATTTCAATGTCATTTTAGTCAACTGGGGAAAATTAGTTTAAATGCATATCATATTTATTATATATAAATCCCCCACTCCAATCAGAGATAAGCAAAATATGGCAGATTCACCCAAGTCCTTAATTCAGTCAAATCAGAGGAGGAAGAACAAGTCGAAGAATAATAGTTCTTTACCTACACCACAATACCCATTTCACTTGCTTTTTCATGACTTCCAATGTACATGATTCTTTTATCTAGTCTGTATTTGTATTCTGGCTATTGTCTGAAGTAAAATTTTTTGTATATTTATATATATGCATATGTTTACTATATATATCTTTTTGTGCATTAGCATAAGTATATATCACATATATATTTGTATTTAACAGAATAATAGGTATTACAAAGTATATATGTTTGTACTATATATTACCTCATTCATATGTATATAAGTATGTGTATATACATATATACATAAATCCATATATACATATATATGTGGACATGAAAAGTTAGATTAATTTCTTTCTTTGGTGGATAAAGCACTGGATCTATAGTCAGACCCTAGGAAGACCTGAGTTAAAATTAAGACTCACACAGCTGGGTGACTCTAGGAAACTTAACCTCTGTCTTAGTCTTGATTTGTGAAATGAGTTAATAATAGCACTTACCTTCCTGCATTGTTGTGAGGATAAAATGAGAAAGTTTTTGTAAAGGATTTTGTAACCCTCAAAACACTATATACATTTTCACTCCTATAGTTGCATAAAGCATAGAATTTTTTCTAGTTTCATGATTCAGTAGAGAAATAGAACTATATGGGAAAAATGACCTCTGATATATAAAAAGATAAAATATAAAATTCAAAGGTTTGTCAATAAGCACTTGAATTTGGTGATGAAAATGAAGACTATAAAACATTTAGTATCTAGAGAAGAGGTGGAAAAAGAGAAGTGGAGAATAACTCAGTAAACCTAGATATAGGTCATTGAAACCATTTGACGATCTGTCATAACATTCATTGATGACTGGGCTTAGATTCTTCTCTTGAAGGGGCACTATGTCTCCTAAAAACCTCAGTAGAAGATTCAGAAAACTGTGCAGCTATTTTTGTGTGACATATTTATTGGTCTTCCCACTTGTATTATAGATTTCAAGGAAAGGATAAAGACTGTACATGTGATTTTATTTATGTAGAAAACTCCCAGGAGAGGAAACACTCTCTCACAATGCTGATTGTTACCTTCTCTGCAATGCACAACTTGGAAGTTGGCTAGAGAACTGAAAGATTTTAAGTAGCTTGCCCAGGGTCATGTAACTGAGAAGTCAGAGGGAAGATTTGAATGTAAGCATTCTTGACTCAAAGACCTGACTACTTCTCTATTGTAGATAAAATACTACAATAACTTGTATGTAAGTATACAACATGTTATATATAAATATATATGTATATACACATACATATGTATATAGGTATAAAAGAAAGGATATGTACATATGCACATACGTACATACACACATGCATGCATGCATATATATATTATAACAATACAAAGAGTTAATAGTTGGTTGGTTGGTTGCTGTTCTTCATTCTTCAAAGGAACAAAATTGTATCACTATGGCAAAGTCAAGTTTCAATGTGTCTAACAGTGGCTGATGTGTGCTCTATCACAGGTCAGGATATTTGTGCCATGTGAACAATGGGGTGGATCCTTTAAATGTACACATCCTGTGTTTCCTTTGAGCTGTTTCAATTCTTCTTTGCTCATAGAGCACAGCACCTTCTCTGATGTAGACATGCCATACTGAGTATTCCTGTGCCAATGTCCCCCATGTCGCACAATCAGTTCTAAAGTTCTTGAGAGATACCTTGAGAGTGTCCTTGTATTGTTTCTTCTGACCACCATGTGAGTGCTTGCTCTATGTGAGTTCTCCATAAAATAATCTTTTTAACAAGTGCACATTTTGCATTTGAACAACATGGAGAGCCCTTTGGAGTTGTTCTCTATGAAGTAGAGTTCAATGCTTGGCAGTTTAGTTTGAGTAAGGACCTCATTGTCTAGTATCTTATCCTGCCAGGTGATCTTCAGAATCTTCCTAAGACAATTCAAACAGAAGCATTTCAATTTCCTGGCATGGCTCTGGTAGACTGTCCAGATTTCACAGGCATACAACAATGAAGTCAGCACAATGGCTCTGTAGACCTTCAGCTTGGTAGTCAGTTTAATGAATTTTCCCTCCCATACTTTCCTTTGGAGCCTCTCAGACACTGAGATAGTTCTGGCAATGTGTGCATGAACCTCATTATCAATGTGTACATCCCTGGAAAGTATACTACCAAGGTAAGTAAACTTATCCACAGCATTCTAAACTTTTCCATTTGCTGTAACCAATGGCTCCACGTATGGATGGTGTGGTGGCGGCTGATGGATCACCCGCGTTTTCTTGGTGTTAATTCTTAGGCCAAAATTAGCACAAGCTGCAGAGAATTGATCCATACTTTGTTGCGTCTCAGTTTCAGAGTCTGCACTGAGTACACAATCATCCACAAACAGAAAATCATGCACAAATACTCACTCCACTTTGGTCTTGGCTTGTAGCCTTTTTAAAATGAAGAATTTACCATGAGTACAGTAGCTTACCTTGATGTCATGTTCATCCTCATTGAAATCATTTGACAACATGTATGAAAACATCATGTTAAGAAGTGTGAGAGTAAGTACACAGCCTTATTTTACTCCATTGCTGACTAAGAAAACACGAGTATTGTCCGTCACCTGGAATCCCAGCAGGCATGCCATTGAAATTAACATAAAATGCTGATGAACTTCTCAGGGCAACCAAATTTTGAAGTAATTTTCCATAATCCCTCATGACTAACATTGTCAAAGCACTTAGTCAGATCTACAAAAGTTGGGTACAGACTTCTATTCTTCTCCTAGCATTTCTCCTGGAGTTGTTGGGCAGGAAACACCATGTCAACTGTTCCTTGGCCCTTTCTGAAGCCACACTGGCTCTCAGGGAGATGACCATCTTCCAGGTGAAGAATCAGCCTATTAAGGAGGACTGTGGCAGGAATCTTACCAGTAATAACAAAGAGAGAGACTGCCTGTGATTGTTCCAGGGGACAATCTATTTCCTTTACCTTTATAGAGATGAACAGTGGAGGCATCCTTGAACTCCTGGGGGATAACCTCCTCTTTCCATATAACCTGGAAAATTTCAGTCAACTTTTTTATGATTAATGGACCCCCTGCCTTGCAAATATCAGCTGCAAGAGAATAAGCATCAGGTACTTTGACACGTGGAAGGAGCCAAATGGCATTCAAAATCTCTTCTTCAGTTGGAGCTTCAGCTAGGAAGAGATTGATTTCAGCCTGAGGTAAAAGGTCAATGGCCTCAGTATTGATTGATGATGGTCTGTTGAGAACACTATGGAAGTGTTCAGCCCGTCTCTCTAGGATCATGTTCTTATCACTAATCAATGTGGCTCTGTCAGCACTGAGTAGTTGAGATGCACCATAGGTCTTTGGCCCATAAATAGCCTTCAGAGCATCATAAAAGTGCTTTGGATTATTACTATCAGCATAAAACTGAATTTCATCTGTCTTCTTACTGATCCAAGAATCCTACATCTCTCTAAGCTTTGTTTGTACTTTATTTTTGATGGGATTAAATGCTGTCTTCTTAGAGCTGGATGAACTATCCTGCTGGTAAATCCTGTGGAGTTCTTGTTTTATCATTTAGTAGCTCGTGAATTTCCCCATGATTTTCATCAAACCAGTCTTGGTGTTTGTGAATGTTCTGACCCAGATGAACAAATGCAGTAATATACACCAAATCTCTGAAAGCTTCCCACTCCTTTTCTTCTCCATTGTTACCAACTGTGTGTTGGCTCAGCTTTCCTTCCAACTTAGCAACAAATTGTTCCTGCTCAGAGAAGAGCTCTAATTAGTTGACGTTAATTCTTCTGGTAATCATTTTGCCTTGGGGGCACTGCTTTTGTTGAATGAGAATATTTAAAATATTTAGCTTGGAAAAGATAAATCCAGGATCAGGCCAGCACTCTGCACCATACATTGCCTTCGTCACTCTCACAATCTTGTCTGTCTCTTCTCTTTACAATCACATAGTCCATTAGATGCCAATGTGGCTGTGAGGGTGCATCCAAGAAGTTTTATTGCAATTAGGTAAATGGAAGATTGTGTTGGTGATGGCAAGCAGGCAGCTGGCTAGTATGAATGAGAGAGCTTGTTTGTGATTTTGCTTAGGGGATTCTGTTTGTGGGAAGGCTTGATAATATGTATAAGCTTCTTGGTTACTATGATGGATTTCTTTGTTACTGTGATATATTTGGCTTTCTGGTGTCTGAATAAACGTTTTGGTTTTGTCTTGCATGTGGAGAATTTATTGTATTTTGCAATTCAGAATTATGCTGGCATATTCATGGCTGTTTTAGGTGCTATGAATATCACATTGCTGCTACACCTCTATTATATATCCAGTGGCAATATCAGATTTATTTAGAAGGGAAGAATTTTTGACTAAAGAAGAGATAGAGAGCATTATGAAGTGCAAGCTGGATAATTCTGAATACATTAAACTGAAAAGTTTTTGCACAACCAAACCCAATGCAACCAAGATTCCTAGGGATGCAGAAAACTGGGAATTTTTGTAGCTAGTGTTTGTGATAAAAGCCTCATTTCTAGAATATATAGAGAACTGAGTCAAATGCACAAAAATACAAGTCATTCCCCAGTTGATAAATGGTCAAAGGATATGAACAGGCAGTTTTCAGAGCAATAAATTAAAGATATCTATAGTCATATGAAAGATATCTACAGTTATATGAAAAAAATGCTCTAAATCACTATTGATTAGAAAGATGCAAATCAAAACAGCTCTGAGGTACCACATCTCACCTATCAGATTAGCAAACATGACAGAACAGGAAAATGATCAGTGTTGGAGAGGATGTGGGAGAGTTGGAGCACTAATTCATTGTTGGTGGAGCTGTAAGCTGATCCAACCATTCTGGAGAACAATTTGGAACTATGCCCAAAGGACTACAAAAATATGCATACCCTTTGACCCAGAAATATCTCTTCTAGGACTATATCCCAAAGAGATTATAAAAATGGGAAAGGGTCCCACATGTACAAAAATATTTATAGCAGCATTCTTTGTGGTGTCTAAAAACTGGAAATCAAGGGGATGCCCATCATTTGGGGAATGGCTAAATAAATTATGGTATATAGAATATTATTGTGCTTTAAGAAATGATGAACAGGAAGACTTCAGAGAGACCTGGAAAGACTTTATGATCTGATGCTGAGCAAAAGGAGCAGAACCAGGAGAACTTTGTGTACAGCAATGACCACAGCATGCGAGAGTTTTTTATGTTAGACTTAGAACTTCATTGCAATGCAAGGACTTAAAAAAATTCCCAATGGTCTTTTAAGGTAAGAATACCTTTCACATCCAGAGAAAGAACTATGGAATTTAATCGCACAATGTAGCAGATCATTTTTGCATGCATGTATTACGTTTTGTTTTGTTATATGATTTCTCCCATTCATTTTAATTCTTCTACACAGCATGACTATAGTGAAAATGTATTTAATAGGAATGTATGTGTAGAACCTATGTAACATTGTATGCCATCTCAGGGAGGAAAGGGGAAGGTTGGGGGGAGGAGGGGAAAAAATCTAAGTTATATGGTAGTGATTGTAGAACACTGGAAATAAATAAAGTTAATTAAAAAAATATATCCAGTGGCAAATACCAAAGGAAAGAGGTAGAAATGGCATAGAAACCATGTATAGTTCTGAAATGGAAAGGGACTTGAAAAATAAGCATCTGATACCTTCTTTTCTCTAAATCTGGACAAGAAAAACTACTTCTCTGACTCATAGGGTCAAATAGATAATATTAATGGAATTATATATATATATATACACATATTCTTTTTTTACCTGATCTGCAACTCCCCTTGCATTTTTCTCCCTCTTACTCTCCAAAATTCATTCCTTGTGACAATTTTTTTTAAATATTAGAAGAAAATAAAAGCTGAACATAATCAATTAAAATATAGAAAAAGGCTAAAGTTATGTGCTATATTCCATACATTTCCAACTGCCTCCACAAAGGAGAGTCAGCAATTGTCTTCTCACAGCTTTTTTTTGAGATAAGCTTGTTAATTATATTTTCCATCATTGAGTTTTGATTGCCTTCTGATTATTGCACTTACATTTGTATTGTTGCAGTCATTGAGTTTATTGTTTTACTAATGACGATTCCTTCACTTTGCATCAGTTCATTTAATTCTATTTAAAATCTCTGTTTATTATATTCATCATAGTATTAGTAAGGTAATATTCTATTTAGATGAAATCATGCATTTATTCATTTCCCAATCCTGGACCTTTTGTTTCGCATCCTTTGCTATGATAAATAATGTGATTATAAAAATTTTAGTATGTATTGTTTCTTCCTTTTTGTCATCTATCTTCTTAAAAATATATGCCTAGCAACTTAATCTCAAGGTCAAGGGTTATAAGCACTGCAGTTGTTTCAGTTGAATAATTACAAATATCATCCCAGAATGATTGTGTCAATTGACAGCATCACTAATAATTGATTAATGTGCCTGCATTTCTAATAACCTTTCCACTATTGGCCATTCCTATCTTTTTTGTACTCTTTATCACTTTTCCAGGTAGGAAATTAAAGAAACAGGATTGTTTTGGTTTGTCTGCTATTATTAATGAATCGGAACATTCTTTCATATAATTGTTAACAGTAGGAAATTCCTATTTTAGAGCTATTTTCTCATATCCATTGACTACATCTCTACAAGGGAAGGATGCTTAGTCAAACATATTCTATCAGTTGTCTATATGTCTTGTAAATCAGACTGTTATCTATATGTTATATGCACACACACATATATATATATGTATGTATATATTCCCCCTTGAACAATTCCTTTATACCACATATGATAATTTTGTTAGTACAAAACTTTTTCAATTTCATATTATTGAAATTTGCTATTTTAGATTTTGAAATTGTCTCTGTTTTCTGTTTATTTGAGAAAGTGGTGCATATTTGTAAAAGCCATATTATTTATTTTTGCTAATTTTTTTAGTTGGATCTTTATTTTCATTCCATGAATCCATTTACAATTTATTGTGGAATATAGTTTTGTGTTATTTAAAAATTTTGTAAAATAAAACCTAATTTGACATTATTTTATTTATGATGTTAGCCTAATCTTGCCACTTTCTAGTTTGGGAGGAAAGAAAATGAGTTCTGAAAATGTTGATTTTAAGGCATCTGCTGGGCATCCAGTTCAAGATGTCTATAAAGAAAGTGGAGATGTGAGATTAGCGGTCAGTAGAGAATAGGGGGAATAATAGGTAAATTTGAGAATTATCAGCATACAGATGATAATAAAATATACAGTAGATGATGAGATCATTAGGTGAAGTAGTATAGGGGAGAAGAGAGAGGACTCATAACATCATTCTTGCTTGTCCATAATGTCCTTACTAAAACAGAGTTCCAAGAACTGAAAAAATAATACAAATGTGATTATGCTGGAAAAGAAGAAAATTCCTACAGGTTGCAAAAACAAAAAAAAAAAGAGCTCTTTTCTAGAATACAATTTGACCAGTGTTAATTTTATGCATGCATATTGCTAAGCATGTCATCTGGCCAATGAACAAACATTAATTGCCAGAAGTTATGCAAAACACTGAGGATACAAAGAAAGACAAATATAGACCCTTCTATCAAGGAGGCTAATTGATATAGAATAAATAACATAAATCTCTCTCTCTCTCTACACACATACATACACATACATACGTATACATACATACACATACATGGACATGTGTGTATATGTATGATTTTTAGACTAGATAGAAGATAATCTTGGAGGGAGTAGCGTGGATGTCATGCAGGCAATGGCGCTTTTTGCTGAGTCTTGAAAGAAGTCAAAGAAACTAATAGGCAAAAGTGAGGCATCATAGCACTCTGGGAATTGGGTTCAGATTATGTAAGGTCAGTGGATAGAGCCCTGGGCTTGGACCAGGAAGACTCATCTTCATTAATTCAAATCCAGCCTCAGACACCAGTTTTGTGATTCTGGGCAAGCCTTTTAATCCTTTTTGTCTCAATTTCCTCATAAATAAAATAAACTGGAGAAGAGAATGGCAAACCACTCTAATATACTTGTCAAGAAAACCCAGTGCAGGGTCAGAAAGAGTCAGAAATGATTAAAAAATGATTAAATTGAACAGCTCAAGTAAAGGCAAAGATATGAGAAAGAATGTCATACTCAAGGTAGTGTAGGCATTTACATCTTAAGGGAGAAATATCAAACAAAGAATATATTCTATTGTTAATAAGCCTACGTCTTTTAAAAAAGAAAACATACTTTTCTGTGTCAGCATGGTGGATTTATTATTAGGAGTAAATTAAATGGTGAGTTGTTGCTAAGATATATTTTTATGTAATAAGAATAGAAATTTAAAAGATATTCTTTTCAGTTAGTTATAAGCTTCACTATTCTAAATTACTAGGCTGAACTTGAAATACACTCACATATCTTCAACATATCTTTTTCTCTTAGTTATGTCAAAAAGTTAATGAAGCTTCCACAGAAAATGGGATATTAAAGATATTTCAAGTAATATTTAAAAGTTTGAAAAGCTCCACCTCATATTATATATCTAATTTCACAGTTTCATATTTCACACAGTTTCACATGGGACATATATAGACTAGTGATATATTCTTTAAAGTGATACAAATATTCAGATCAGGAAAATAATAACTTGAGAAAGGTTGGAATGTTTGGGTTAAGATATTAATAACATAGGTACAGAAATATTCTGAGGTGATTTATTTTGATGAAATTTTCTGTGATAATGACCTTGGGTTCTTGAAAATCATGTCAGCTGAAGGCAAAATTTTAGGTCCTATCAATCTGCAGTCGTCAAGCATGGCCTCAGTGAGAGATCAACTATTTTTTTTGGAGAGATCCATCACTAGGAGTATGGCTACCAGGTGATGAATTGTGTTTATTTTTTCTAAGTAGCTTTATCTTATTTTTTAAATATACATTTCTAAAAATTGTCATTCCAAATTCTATCTGTTCCTCCATCCACTTTCCAACCTGTTGCTAAGTCTGGCAATATGATAGCCACTATACACATGAAGTTATGCGAAACATATCTCCATATTAGCAATGTTGAGAAAAAAGCAAGAAAAAATATGCTTCGGTCTCTACTCAGAGCTCATCAGTTTCTTTTTTCCTTCCTTCCTTCCTTCCTTCCTTCCTTCCTTCCTTCCTTCCTTCCTTCCTTCCTTCCTTCCTCCCTTCATTCCTCCCTTCCTTCCTTCCTTCCTCCCTTCCTTCCTCCCTTCATTCCTCCCTTCCTTCCTTCCTTCCTTCCATCCTTCCTTCCTTCCTTCCTTCCTTCCTTCCTTCCTTCCTTCCTTCCTTCCTTCCTTCCTTCCTTCCTTCCTTCCTTCTTACCTCCCTTCCTTCCTTCCTTCCTCCCTCCCTCCCTCTCTTTCTCCCTTTTGCCCCTTCCCCTTCTCCCTCCCCCCTCATTCTCTCTTGATGGACAACATTTTTCATCATGAGTGCTTTGAAATTGTTGTGGATCATTGTATTTGATTAGTCTTTTCATAGTTGATTATCATTACAATATTGCTTTTAACTCTGTGTACGATGTTCTCCTGGTTCTGTTCACTTTTTCCTTTGCATCAGATCACATAAGACTTTC
The DNA here is from genome assembly GCF_028372415.1 of Notamacropus eugenii. Lineage (NCBI taxonomy): Eukaryota > Metazoa > Chordata > Mammalia > Diprotodontia > Macropodidae > Notamacropus > Notamacropus eugenii. The sequence continues at coordinate 350,503,157 of NC_092875.1, forward strand.
AAGGATTTTTTTCTGAAGCCATTGTCTTTGTCATTTTTTATAGCACAATAGTGTTCCATACTGAAATATTCAACATTTTGTTTAATTATCCCCCAATTGATGAGTATCCTCTCAATTTCCGATTATTTGTAGCTACAAAAAGTGCTACAACAAATATTTATATATATATATGTGATGAATAATTTTGACAATTAAAAACATTAAAATATCCTTTACTAAGGAAAACATTGTTGTCATTTGTCCAAGTAAAGTGAATATGTTGATGATATCATGGACACTTTGAACCATAAAGGTGGCATGATTTAGCTGGTCTGTTTGAAAATAATGGCATTCTCAACTAGTATACCCTGGGATCTAATGGAATCACCTTCACAAAAATGCCAACTATCAGAAATGATATGGTGGGGGTTCCTTGGTTCGAGTGGAAATTGTAGTATGTGTGGTTTAATGTCTGTTTGACATTGTGATACTCTAACTAAATAAGAAAGATTGATTTAGGGAGTTTGAGTTGCTACTTTGATGATAGGAAAATTCAGAAAATGTAGTTTTAAGATACCTTCCAGAACTATATTTATGGTTCTGTGCTTTGTGAATCATCATGAATTTACATACTTCCATATTTTTGTGTATTTTTCTTGAAGATAAAGAAATGAACTTTTTGCTACTAGATAAATGTATCATTTACTTAAGAATTGCATCTGACATTTTAACAGGATATGGTCTAACTTTTTAAATGAAAATACAAATAAAAATAAGGTAGAAAAGGATAAAACTGAATTAAAAATATCCAAAAAAAGCACATGGATTGAATCCTTCCAGGCAACAGAACTGATCAAATTGTCTTATTTTGGCAATGAAATTGGCTTAATAATTTGAAATATAGTGAAAAAATATTACATATTTTTCTCTTTTTTTCCACAGAAAAATTCAACTACCAACATAAGAATTCCTGTAACTAAATTCATAGAGAAGTTTATCATCTTTGGACAAATAGGACAATATACTCAATATCTTAATAAAAACACTACTATCTACATGGACACTTACTGTGTCTACACTCTCTAAAGTAAAGGTACAATCATTCATCTGTGAAGGCATATTTTTTTTAAATAAGAAGCTTAGATAATGTGGTCCACACTTTATATTGCCTATGTAACTTTACCTAGAGGTGGAACTTGAAAAAGGTACATGAGTAAATAGTTAATAAATTGAGTCCATTAGGCTGTTCCCATCTCCCCTAATTAGATTTCTTAAATTATAAGTTCTTGATTCCCATTGTCAACTCATATTATTTAGTAACTAGAAGAATATCTGTGAATTTGTCACTGGAAAACAACATTAGATTTGACAATACAAGAAAATTGTTTAGAATTCATCCTTCCCCACTCTGTTCTTTTGATCTAGATTTCTGTATCTTGCATAGTACCAAATAGTTTAAATAATTACTAATTTGTAGTATAGTTTGATATATGGAAGGATAATGATTCTTTTGTCTTCATTATTATTTTTGTTCCCATTCTTTATTTAGAGGTCTTAGAACTTTTGTTCCTCCAGATGAATTTTATTATTATTTTAAGTAGCTTAGTAAAGTAATCCTTTGTTATTTTGATTATATGGCCATGCTTTACTCATTGGCATTAAATATCTTTCCAACTATTAAGTCATTCTTCATTTTTAAGTAAAATTTTGTTATAGTATCTATAGAATTCTTGAATATTCTTTACAAGCATGGTTCCCAGATACTTTATGTATTTCATGATTATCTTGATTAAGGTTTCCCTTATTATTTACCTGGAATTTTTTTTATTGCTATACAGAAATACTTTTGAATTTTGTGGCTTTATTTGGTATCCTACTACTTTCCTGAAGCTATAAGTTGATTTTTAGCTCCTTAGCTGATTTATAACTTTCTTTGCAAACAGAATGTAAACCAGAAATAGCCTGAAACCAACGAAGTGGCCTTCAAAATCTTTGGCCAGTGTAACTCCCTTATTTATTACACTTATACCCAGCTTAAGGAAACAAACAGAAGTTGCCTCTGAATGTGACAAATAGGAGAATGTCTGAAGGTAATCTGATGCCTAGCAAACCTGCCTCAGCTCTGAATGGCTAAAGAACTAACTGCCAAAAAGACATTATACAATTAGCTGAAGAATGCATCCCTGTTGGTTCCAAAAACAAAGTTTCTTTTGATGATTACTGATTTACTTTTAGACAGCATGTCTATTCTGGTGGGGATTTATAACCTTTCTGTCATACTGAGGAATTTTTCTGTTATAAAATATAAGAGAACAAGACACTGTGTAGACTACTTTTTTGAAATAGTTATTATGGAGAGACCTATGCATACCACTGAGTGTACTAATGCAGTCACAGATGAGAAAAGACCTTTTGACAAATTCAAGATCCTCTGAAATCAGTCTTCTCTTTTAGCCTTAGGTATTTGGGATGGGTGTGGGGCAATCATACTGACATTACCGTGATAAAATAAAACAGTTCCCTTCCTGTCCCATAAATCTCAATGAAAACCCAAAAGAATGATCTTGTTCACTGGATTTCATCACAAAAATGTTTCCCATCCCCCAGCTGTGTGGTAGAGATCCTTTCACTTGACCTTGAGAACTGTCAGGAATCCAGGTTTATCTTCACAACATTTCAACTTCTAGGCAATGAACTTGTAGATTTGCTGATTATTAATTATAAAATAAGAAATCTTCCCAATTGAGTTCTGTATTATTTTAGATTGCTGAGTGAATTCCTGTTGTGAATTTCTTGTATAAGTTAGAGAAGAAAAAAATTGGGAATACTTTAGGTATTACTATAAAAATTCTATTCTAGGTAATCTACACTAAAAATGAGATGACATAATCGGTATGTATGTGAATATAGTGAATATTGAGAATTTTATAGAATAATGATTTGCTAATACATTAATCAGTGTCTGTTCTTCTATTGTAATGCACAATCTTAAAATAAAATCTTATTTCTTGTGGAATCACTAACTGAACATGACTTTCTATTTTTAATAATCTATTTACTAAAATGTCAGGTGTTTTATTCAAATAAAACTTGTCTGACTTTCAAGGACATGGCCATGCTACCTGCTAGAATTCACGTATATAGTATTTGTGAAATTCAAGGACCTTTTCATTTTCTAACAGGTTCTAAAGATTTTAAAGAAGTCTTAAGACTAATCCACAGAAAAAAAGTTAGCAAAGCTAGCATGAGCTAAATGAATAAATCTTATAATTTTAATAATAACAATGTCTCAAAACAACTCATTATGTATAGAACGGAGATGGGGGAGTTTGTGAGAAGGCCAGGAAGAGTGATATAAAGCAGAGACTGTAACTCCTGGGATCTGTATTGTAGCTATAAAGGTTTGCTAGGAGTTAGGAAACACTAACTATGAGATCTGATTTGTTGTTGATTGAGTTAGGATCAAGCTTAATGTGATGAAACTATTTCTGTGCATCTAAGAAACAGATTGCTCAGCATAATGTAATAAGCTGACCTTATTCAAAGTCATCATTGTGGCCAATTATCTTGATGCAGAGGACAATATTCCAGAATTGCAAGAAGAAAAGATGCTTTTTTTAAAAAATCAGAAATTCGAATACTTCACCTGCTAAAAGTTTTTCAGTGAAGATGGTTATAGTCACAGTTCTGGGGTGTAATGGTAATCTAAATGGGTAGATCTTTCATTCACTAATAGGTCTATGTGACCTGCTTAAGTCACCTGGAAGCCTAAGTCAAATAAGTTTAAGTCATATGAAGCCTGTGGTGGGAGGAGTTTGCTGAAAGAGTGGAACAGGAAGAAATGGAGCTAGGGCAAAGGAAATCTGATCATGACAGCAGTCAGAGCTTGGAAGGATACAGGTAAGCAGGCTGCTGGTTAGTGTGAGTGAAAGAGCTTGCTTGTGATTTGTTTAATGGAGCTGGTTTGTGGGAAGCCTAGCAGGGTGAAGGCTTGTGGATGGTATTGTCCTCTGCATTGTTATTGTGCATGTTGGGCTATCTCCAGTCATCCTGATGAATATCAGGCCACTGCACCCAGACGGCTCTGGAGCAGAAAGTGAGGCTGGTGACCTTGCACAGTCCAACCTCACCCAAATCAAAGTCAGCTGCAAGTCATGTCATCATCTTGATGTCCTCTTTGAGAGTGAAGCACAAACACAACCTATGAATGAGTAGCATTTGCTCTCCCTTCCCCTCCCCTCCTCTTTCCTCCACTCCTCTCCTCTCTCTTCCTTCTCCTCCCCTCCTCTCCTCTCCTCTCCTCTCTTCTACTCTCATCTCCTTCCTGGGTGCTCTACCCAAGGACAGGTATACTTCCATGGCCAAAAGCTGACTATTTACCTTTGAGTTTACTGGCTAGATTTCTTGATCAAAGATCAAGCCTTAAACCCAATTTCACTCTGGAGCTCATAGACTGGGCAACAGGTGTCTGCCCACCTAGCATAGAATGAATGTAAATACTAAATAGTAACTGTTACTCTTTTACCCAGGAACCCTGAAGGTCTTCCCCTCCCAGCTTGATTACTTTGTTTAAAAGGGCAATCGTATGAGTAAATACTTAGAGACCTATTCCTTGAATGGGTGTATCTCATTGAAAGTGAGAATGTGATAAGACCTTAGCCTAAAATGGCAAAGGTCTCACCTGGCATATTGGGCCATATCCAGTCATCCTAAGGAATATCAAGCCACTGGACCCAGAGGTCCAGTGAAGCTGGTGACCTTGTACAGTCCACCCTCATTCAAATCAAAATCAGCTGTAAGTCATGTCATCTTGATGTGTGGTCTTCCTTGAGAACGAAGGATAAACACATACTATTGTGTATAGATTATTATGTATCTGTCTTTCTGGTGTTTGAATAAATGTTTTGGTTTTATATTTCATGTGGAGAGTTTGTTGTATTTCACAAGTCAGAATTTCACAAGTCATAAGCATGTCATCCCTCATGTCCTGTGTGCCACAAGAATTGTACTAAAGATCCTTTATATTGTATTTCACAAGTTATGCCAAGATATTCATGGCCATTGTAAACACTGAGAATATTGTGTTGGTGCTACATGGGGAAACCATGACTAAGCATGAAATAGACCAAACATATGGGTATTTTTTTATTTTGTGCCAATACTGGATTATAACAAAAGCGCAAACAGGTTACAAAAAAGACTTTATACTGCCCTTTGTCAATAGTACCCTAAGTTCCAGTTCAAACAAGCCATACAACATATGCCTTACCACTGATGAGCCATTACAAAATAATAAGTATAAGTTGAAGCAAAAAGAAAAGATAAATCTTATAAAACATTAATATAATGAAAGAGAAAAGTTGCATCAAAGAATATGATTAAAACCACAACATCTCTGCACACTAGGAAGAGGGAGCAGATAGAATTCATAATTACTGCCTCACATAAATTACTGGAAAAAGCACTTTCTTTAAAACACTAGCTTCATTTCATCTTTCTTAATACAGAGAATCATATCTATTACCCAAAAATGAGAAAATTAGCAACCCATCTTAACGAAGACAAAAAAAATGTAGTTATACACTTCATATGAAGCATTGTCAGCTTGCATATTACATTATCAAAATGAAGGGAAAATAAGAAAAGAATAAGGATTTTCAGAAGCATAAAGAACAACTTATTATCAATTTGATAAATATCGAACAAGCTGTCACAAGTGTCATAATAATCACATCGTTTATTATCACAAAGCCTTTGACTCAGTTCTACACTCATGGATTATTCATGCATTGAAAATAAATGAAATATACTCAAAGTAGAAAGAGTCTAAAAGACTTTATGTCAAAAGAAAATTCTCTTCTATTAAAACATTCCATTAACATGGTAATATCAAAAACATTTTATATAAATATAACATTTGGGGGGACAGTTTAAATGCAATACATGTACACCTAGTTTTAAAATGGTTCATGTGTTTTTTAAATGTATCTAAATGCGGCTTTCAAGTTGAAGAGAGAATCAAGCCAAAATACTTGTTAACCACTTAAGTACATCAAGTACATTAAGTACATCAGTACATCAAGTTATATGACACTTTGTGGAAGATATTAAGTAGGTCCTGCCCTTCATTTCATGTGATCTTACTCCAATGATTTCAAAATTATATTGGGACTTCTTAAGTGTAAAATTCTTAAAGTGCAAAAGAAATACAGAGATTAGAAACTTTGTGTTACAACTCTGAGAACACACTCAACCAAAAGATTTAGGTAATACCTTGGAAAATTTTTGGTCTCTACCAGGGAAAAAGATTGAGTATAAAGATATTGAAGAAGAGATTGAATGAATACATTAAGAAACTTACTGATATTATGAAATCAAGCCTGCATTGAAGGGAACATTAAAGCAATTAACACCTGTGCAATACCAGACTTCAATGTTCTTTAAGTGCATATTCAGAAATATGAAGTGGACTATAAGAGATATGGAAAGAACCCAAACAAAACCTCATATGATTTTGTAGCATAAATGAGTCATAAGATCAAGGTTACTATAAAAAGAATTAATGATTCCTCATTCCCCGCCAAAAAAAAACCCGTTTTAGAACCTATCACAAATAGGTAAAAAACTACAAATACACTATTCAAATTCATAGCTCTTACTTCACTGAATAGTTGTTAGGATACATCACAGGTATGTTCCATCCAATTTATTGAATATATATGCAAGTGGTTTACTCTAGGATAAGATGATGAAAAGTGAATCTATAGCACTGGAATCAAAATGTTTGACATCCATGTGCCGTCAGTCAATAATTTGTTGGTAAAAATTTGTCAATGAGTCTGTCATCCAGACCTGATTTTACAAAAGAGAGCATTTGTGCTGGTAATTCAGGACCAACTCATTTCAATAAGAAATTATATAAGAATTATCCCTAAGAAGCCCAGAATAAATGGTTAATGTAGATTATGCGAGGAAACTGTAGAAACTGTGCCTTACATTTCTATAAACTATAACAACGTAGCAGTTACCAAATGCCTAGAACAGGGGTGGGAAACCTGTGGCCTGGAGGCCACTTGTGACCCCCTATGTCCTCAGATGTAGCCCTTGACTTAATCCAAACTTCACAGAACAAATTCCCTTAATAAAAGAATTTGTTCGGTAAAACTTGGGCTCATTCAAGAGGCCACACCCAAAGACCCAGAAAATCACAAACCTTCAGACCACAGGTTTCCCACCTCATCTATTAAGATATCCCCTGATAGCTAGAATTATACAACTGAAATTCATTCTCTTTTTTGGATTAACAGATGACAGAGTAAAAATATACACCTCAAAATATCCTTGAAAATTCAATCAACAAATTGTACTGGTGCCAGACCATTAGTATATGCAAAACTGTTTTCCTTAATTGCCTGTCCACCATATTGACTCATTTAAAAATTTATTAAAAATGGTCCTTTTTAATGCATATTACCCTGACTAATACTCATTTTCAAGCTACATGGAATGAAAGAATGTTCAAACATAGAGATCTAGCAAAGGAGATAAATGGGATCAGGCTCATAAGCATGTCATCCCTCACGTCCTGTGTGCCACAAGAATTGTACTAAAGATCCTTTCAATAAGCCCAAAGAGGATAAGTTTACATTATAATATTGAAGTTCAACTAGAAAATACATCAATAGCTTAGAGAACTTTAATTATTAAAGAATAATAGATGTATATCAATTGATACGGGCATGACTTCTGTCTGTGCTTCACGTATGAGAGAAGAAACCAACAACGGCAAAGCAAGATATCAGTGCAGTTTGTAAAAAAAAAAATACATTAGCAATTAGCATGTATCTCAAAAGAAGTTATCTCATCCCTAGAAATGCAGAAGCTCTCTACTTTTATTAAACTTACTTGACAAATCCCTGCATTGCAAATATTGACCTTATAATATCCTGAAGAATTTAACAAATAAACTTCATTAGAAAAGAAACATTACCATTTACAGTAAACTTTTCCCCATAGTTTTGGGGACAAAAATGAACTGAAAAAATTTCAAGAAAATTTTAATGCGTCATAGTGAATTCTGTAAACTCTAAGTTACATTGGATAAAAAGAGACCTAGCAGAAGAAATCAAAAGCAGAGAGAATCAGGATAAAGCACTTATCAAGAATGAAGTACTTATCAATCTAATCACATTACTATTAGAATTTTCCAAAATTTGCAGTCTATAAAGATGAGCTTTTATCCCTCTGCTTTTGTTTAATTAAAAAAGTATTCATTTTATCCATCTATATAATAATCTACAGAACAGTAAACGTAACAACCTGACCCTGGACCGTTTATATTTGAACTCCATCAAACTAGTTGAGTGAGATGATAATGATGACAACTGATATTAGCATAACATTTAAATGCTTGTTATTTATTTTCTATATATCACCACATTATTCTGCTAATAAAGTCTATAAAATGATCATTGCTAATTAGTTTCTATGAAAATAACTGATTTATGTTGAGTAATAGTCTAAAATAACTCAGAGAAAATAGAGAGCTTATTATCTTTTTTGAGTGGCCACAATTTTTTTTTTAAATTGACTTCCCATAAAATGAATCAGTTGAAGGAAAAGAAATAGCTGGCATTTATATTTAAATTTGTGTCAATAAGTATGTCTTGCAATGTCTTCAAGACATTTATGAAATCTTATGGGAGAGAAATCTGTGTCAATAGAATTCAGATTGTTCTCTCAATGAACTCCAAATGGTTAATTAAATCTCCCTTAATTCCAGTGGGAGAGAGGGAAAAAACTTAATCTACTACATATCCATAGAAGTACTCTTTAGGTAGCGGTATAAAAAGAGGGTGGAAGTAGTGTTGTCTGTACATTCTTAAATCCTAATTATGTCTAGTTAAAAAAGTTGACTCTACTGTACCAATGATTGCTAACTGTGGAGATACAGTCATAGACATGGGGATATAATGGTATTTGAAAAATCTTTTTTTTGTAACAAAGGGAATGCATCCTGATCTTTGAATATGTATTTGTCAAACAGAGAATTCAGGTAATGAGTGTTAACATCTTATTTTCCAAGTAAGCAATATTTTCCTCCTACTCAGCTTGTCTCAATATCTGATTATCACACCACAATGCATTGCAATTTTTTGTTGTTGTTGATTTAGTTGTTGTTGTTGTGTTTGTTCTTCATTTTCAAGGAGGATCATGACATCAGGGAGATGATGACATGACTAGCAGTTGACTTTGAATTGAGAGAGGGAGGGCTGTGGAAGGTCACCAGCCTCATTTTCTCCTCCTGAGCCATCTGGATCCAATGACCAGATATTTATCAGGTAACTGGAGATGGTCCAGGATGCACTGGGAGACACTGAACCTTTTAGACAGATACTCACTTAAAGTGAGATAATGTCCGTTCAGTGAATAGGTCTCTTTAAGAGGTAAGTCAAGGAATGGCCATTTTAATTAGGTTGCTATTGATACTGCTGTTTTGGTAGCTGATGTTATTTTTGTTTTCCCTTCTACCAGTTTTTTTCTTATTTATATAAATAATGAATTCAGGTCATATTTCATTGTTATATTTAATTTGTGTGTATTCCTTGGATTACCAGATACAAAACTTCTTTTGACAAATTCCGCAATCCTAATGGCATTTTAGGAATGGCCAAACAGAGTGAAAACACAACAAATTTTTATAGGTATAATTGACCTCCTATAGGACTGGTCTGAATGATTTCCATTAGAATAGTGAGTAGTCAGTAAGCATTTATTAAGAGCCTTCTGTGTACCACATCCTGTGCTAAACCCTGGGGATATGAGCAAAGTCAAAGAAAGTGCCTGTCCTCAAGAATATGAAAATTTAAAGGGAGGTATCATACCTTCCCTAGCTGCCTGTGACTGACATCTGAATTATTAAGAAAATGAGGATAAGTTTAAGCTATTTAACATAATATTCAAAGCAGTAAATGAGCTTTAGAAAATAAATCATTCATTTGATAGCATGGTTATACATGCAGTTAGAGGAAAATCATCTTGATAATTTATTTTAGGAAAACAAAAATGTAGCCATTGATTGATCCATTCTTCCTTAATCAGGAGTGGAAAGAGCACAGAATTAGAAACCTAGGGCAAACCTCGATTCTGGAATATGATATTGGCTGTCTGTCCTACCTCATCAGTACAGACCTGAACAGGCATTAAATCCCAATTTTGATCCATTAGGGAGTAGGAGCCTTAAATTTTAAATTAGTCTTAAAATGCAAGACTGGTAAAAAAAAAAAAATCAAAGTTGCAGGTCTTCCAAGATAAGCAAATAGTCCAAAGCACTTATGGGTGTTGTTTTTTTTTTTTTTTTTTTTTTTTTATTTATTTATTTATTTAACTTTTAACATTCATTTTCACAAAATTTTGGGTTACAAATTTTCTCCCCTTTTATCCCCTCCCCCCCCAAACACCAAGCATTCTAATTGCCCCTATGACCAATCTGCTCTCTCTTCTATCATCTCTCTCTGCCCTTGTCTCCATCTTCTCTTTTGTCCTGTAGGGGCAGATAGCTTTCTATACCCCTTTACCTGTTTTTCTTATTTCCTAGTGGCAAGCACATTACTCGACAGTTGATCCTAACACTTTGAGTTCCAACTTCTCTTCCTCCCTCCCTCCCCACCCCTTCCCTTTGGAAGGCAAGCAATTCAATATAGGCCATATCTGTGTAGTTTTGCAAATGACTTCCATAATAGTTGTGTTGTATAGGACTAACTATATTTCCCTCCATCCTATCCTGTCCCCCATTACTTCTATTCTCTTTTGATCCTATCCCTCCCCATGAGTGTCGACCTCAAATTGCACTCTCCTCCTCATGCCCTGCCTTCTATCATCCCCCCCACCCTGCTTGTCCCCTTATCCCCCACTTTCCTGTATTGTGAGATAGGTTTTCCTACCAAAATGAGTGTGCACTTTATTCTTTTCTTTAGTGGAATGTGATGAGAGTAGACTTCATGTTTTTCTCTCACCTCCCCTCTTTATCCCTCCACTAATGAGTCTTTTGAGTGCCTCTTTTATGAGAGATAATTTGCCCCATTCAATTTCTCCCTTTCTCTTCCCAATATATTTCTCTCTCACTGCTTGATTTCATTTTGTTTTAAAGATATGATCCCAACCTATTCAATTCACTCTGTGCACTCTGTCTCTATGTATGTGAGCGTGTGTGCATGTGTAATCCCACCCAGTACCCAGATACTGAAATGTTTCAAGAGTTACAAATATTGTCTTTCCATGTAGGAATGTAAACAGTTCAGCTTTAGTAAGTCCCTTATGACTTCACTTTGCTGTTCACCTTTTCATGGTTCTCTTCATTCTTGTGTTTGAAAGTCAAATTTTCTTTTCAGCTCTGGTCTTTTCATCAAGAATACTTGAAAATCCTCTATTTCATTGAAAGACCATTTTTTCCCCTGAAGTATTATAGTCAGTTTTGCTGGGTAGGTGATTCTTGGTTTTAGTCCTAGTTCCTTTGACTTCTGGAATATACTGCTCCATGCCCTTCGATCCCTTAATGTAGAGGCTGCTAGATCTTGTGTTATCCTGATTGTATTTCCACAATACTTGAATTGTTTCTTTCTAGCTGCCTGCAGTATTTTCTCCTTGACCTGGGAACTCTGGAATTTGGCCACAATGTTCCTAGGAGTTTCTCTTTTTGGATCTCTTTCAGGCGGTGTTCTGTGGATTCCTTGAATATTTATTTTGCCCTCTGGTTCTAGAATCTCAGGGCAGTTTTCCTTAATAATTTCATGAAGGATGATGTCTAGGCTCTTCTTTTGATCATGGCTTTCAGGTAGTCCCATAATTTTTAAATTGTCTCTCCTGGATCTATTTTCCAGGTCTGTTGTTTTTCCAATGAGATATTTCACATTATCTTCCATTTTTCCATTCTTCTCTCTTTGTTCTGTGATTTCTTGGTTTTGCATAAAGTCATTAGCCTCCATCTGTGCCATTCTAATTTTGAGAGAACTATTTTCTTCAGTGAGCTTTTGAATCTCCTTTTCCATTTGGCTAATTCTGCTTTTGAAAGCATTCTTCTCCTCATTGGCTTTTTGAACCTCTTTTGCCAATTGAGTTAGGCTAGTTTTTAAGGTGGTAATTTCTTCAACATTTTTTTGGGTCTCCCTTAGCAGGGAGCTGATCTGCTGTTCATGCTTTGACTTCATGTCTCTCATTTCTCTTCCCAGCTTTTCCTCTACCTCTCTAACTTGATTTTCAAAATTCTTTTTGAGCTCTTCCATGGCCTGAGCCCATTGGGTGGGCTGAGACACAGAAGCCTTGATTTCTGTGTCTTTGCCTGATGGTAAGCATTGTTCTTCCTCATCAGAAAGGAAGGGAGGAAATGCCTGTTCGCCAAGAAAGTAACCTTCTATAGTCTTATTTCTTTTCCCTTTTCTGGGCATTTTCCCAGCCAGTGACTTGACCTCTGAATATTTTCCTCACACCCACCTCACCTCCTGATCCTCCCAGCCCGTGTTTGTGGTCTGAGATTCAAATGCTGCTTCCAGCCTCAGGGCTTTTGGCGGGGGCAGGGCTGCTATTCAGTATGAGATTATGATCTGGTGCTGAGATCGGGGCAGGGCCACCTCTCAGGCTCAGTTCCCTCAGGGGGTTTATGCGCAGACCTTCCGCAATGGATTCAGGCTCCTGCCCGCTTGGGGAGCCCCTGTCTGCAGCCGCCTCTCAGCTTCTACCTCCCGGGGGGGCCTGAATTATGGGGGCACCCCACTCCCCTCTCGACCCGCCAAAGAGACTCTCTCACCCACCCCTGTCACCTGTGGGTGGAGGGACTTGTGCGGCCGCTGGAGATCCCGTCCCTGAAGCCTGCTCGGATCTGTTTCTCTCGGTGCCGCAGCCGTGGCCGCAGCAGGTCTCGGCTGAGCTTTGTGTCTGCAGCGCGACGGACCTTTTGGGAGAGGTTTGCAGATCCCTCTGTGGGTGGAGGGACCCGTGTGGCCGCTGGAGATCCTGTCTGTGAAGCCTGCTCGGATCTTTTCCTCTCGGTGCCGCGGCCGCGGCAGGGCTGCGCTCAGCTCCCAGTCCCGGCGCCCAGTCCGCAGCGCGAAGGACCCCCCGGCGAGAGGTTTGCAGGTCTCTCTGGAACAGAAATCTCTCTCGCTCCAATGTTCCGTGGCCTCTGGGTGCGGAATTCGCCGTGAGTTACTTCCCTGTAGCCATTCTATGGGTTGTGGGTTCAGAGCTATGTGTATGTGCGTCTTTCTACTCCGCCATCTTGGCTCCGCCCCATGGGTGTTGTTACAAGACTAAACAGAGGGTGATAAAACCAGGAATGAAAATCATGTCATAGGGGTCTGACACAGGTTTTTTTTTAGTGAAACAGAACAGTAATTCCCATTACTGGATAGCAGAAGTAGGGGCTATATCACCTGCTTACCCCAGAAGGGAAACAAACGATCTTAATAAGTTAATAAACAGACAGACAGGTAGGTAGGTAGGCAGATGATAGATAGATAGATAGATAGATAGATAGATAGATAGATAGATAGATAGATAGAAAGATAGATAGATAGATAGATAAATTAGAGTACGAACAAATAAAGACAGAAAATTGAAGGAGGAAATGGACAATAGGCTTGGGACTTTTAAGACAGGAAGGGAAGAATTGGCTAAAGTTTGTTATGTTGTCCACCTTTTTTAAATCAAACAAAAGTTTACTATGAAAGAAAAATTGATTGTTTTGAAAAGACTCTATTGATTGAAACTATGATGGATAATCTTGAATGGTATGTTCTGACAAAATTTCGTGACATAACATTTTCCAGTTGTTCCCCTTTGATTGAGAATTATGCCTTCCTGAAGGCAGAATGTCTCATCCATTGTTGCACCCTTCATAGTGACTGATATAAATCCAGGGAGTGTAGTGGATAGGACACTGGAATTGGAGTCAGGAAGACCTGAGTTCAAATCTTGACTTGGATGCTTAGTGACACTGTGACCCTGGGCAAGTCATTTAATCTTTATTTGCCTCAGTTCCCCTTCTTTAAAATGGGGTCATACAGAGAAGGAAATGGAAAACTTTTCCAGTATCTGCCAAGAGAACTCCATAGATAAAAGTTCATGAAGTCAAAAAGATCAAGCATGACTGAACAACAACATGCATTTTTCCATCCAGTGATTGAGCTGAAGGTCAATAAACCATGATGTCATAGAATTCTTGGAAAGGAACTTAGTGACTGTTTAGTTCAAATCATACTAGGAAAAATATTTCCCACTAAATAAACCCCAACAGGTGGCTATCTACCCTGTGCTTGAAAACCCCCAATGAGAGCAAACACATTCTCTTCAAGGTAACTCACAATATATCTAACAGCTCCAATTGTTAGGAAAAGATTCCTCATATCTGGAGACATTTGCCTCTTTAGGACTTCCACCCATTGCTCCTAGTTCTGCTGTCTAATAATTCTTATGAATATTCACTGAAGTTTTGAAAATTATTAATATTATTGAATTATTAAAACTATTGAATTATACAGATAGACATCACTACAATTTGCTATTTTGAGAAAGCATCAGTAAACCTCATTCATGTATAATTGATAGCTTTGTGAAACATTTTAGAACATACACCAAATAATTAGGATTCATATTTACTTTAGCAATTTAAACTAAATTCACAATCTATGTTTACAAAACTATTTTCACAAATTTGCTACTTTTTGAATTTATGAAACCAATAAAACAATTAGAACATTATCATTTTATCTATAAATATGAATCACTCTTGTATAAAATTTTATTCAAAATTTAGAAGAAAATGTAAATTGTGAAGATAATGCCAATATATCAATGCATAACAAGTATATATTTATGCATGCATGTATGCATGCATATATGTCCATATACCCATAAGTGTATATTTACATGAATGCTCTCACAAGTATGTGTACATGTGTGTGTGTATGCGTGCATTTGCTAAACTTACAGGTAAGTACAGTGAGGTAGAGCGGTGGGTTTAAGAAGCAATATTCTTTCAGACCACTAGGATCCACATTGTAATAGGAAGGTAATCTGTCAAATTAGTCTCTAATGAATGGAAAAACCGATACTCACATTTTGCTGTCCTTGGCTATGGAGGCTTAGAAAAGACTCATGCTGAGTCTCCTTTGTACCTACAGAGTATCAGTAAATGATTTGAGGAATCAATTATACATAAGGGTTATTATTTTGAAGCAATTTTGCAAACCCCATGTTTGGTAACTCAGCATAGAACTAACCAAAAAGATCCCTAGTTGAGTATTTAAAATGAAAATTAAGTTATTGAATTTACTTAGCCATAATATTTAAATGTTGTTCCATTAAAAATAACTAAACAGATCTGATCTCCCCAGCCATATTTTAACAAATGCTCATAAACCAAAACGCTAGCTTAAAGGGAATTTGATCTAACACAACCAGAGAGGCTGATCACATGTAATGAAAGCCTGTCATTTTCCAGCAGATGCTTGGTGATGCATATATAACAGAATGTAATGAGCATTTGGAAATGGATCACCCCTAAAGGCTCTGTATTCTCTAACATTTTTTTCATCCCAGTCCCACTTCTCGGTTCACTTAATCAAATTCAATATATCTTTCTGAGCTGTGACTATATTATGCCAAAACATTTGGTAAATTCAATAAAAAAGTCAATCAAGCTACTTATTAATTGGCTATGCTGGCAACATGTGAATAGTATACTAGTATGAAGAATTCAATCTATGAAAATTTAAGTATACACACATACATGTACACAGATATAATGTGTGTATATATGTTGTGTATGTATACATACCTCCAAATATGTGTGTGTGTGTATATACACATACATATACATATGCATATGCATATACATATAGATATACATACAATGAATGTTAGGCCTGAAGTCAAGGTCAAATCTGACTTTAGACATTTAGTAGCTTTGTGATCCTGGGCAAGTCACTTAACTCTGTTTACCTCAGTTTCCTGTTTATAAAATGAGCTATAGAAGGAAATGGCAAATCACTCCAGTATCTTTGCCCTCCAAAATGGGGGAGGTAATCATAAAGAACTAGACACATTTGAAATGAGTGAACAACAACACAGCAGCTATTGCCTCTCAAAGCACAGACTTAAATATGTTAGAGCTTTAAAAGATCTTACCTGTCTAAACAGATGTATTTAGAAATAAGAAAACTGACTGCAAAAAAGATAGATGATTTCCTTAACTCCATGCAGTGCTACCTTTGAAAATGAAGAGTAAACCCTGTGGGATTGACAGTTTGTAAGATATCAGTTAATAATAATAATAGTGATGATGATGACATAACTTTTATAAAGTACTTTAAAATTTGGAAGTCATATCTCTATATGTGTATATATATATGCATAATTTATCAGTCTAATCTATCTTAAACCTCTTATTCTCTCACCAAGTAAATGCTATTATTTTGAAGATAGGGACATTGAAGGCTACAGATGTTAAGTATCTTGCTAACTGTCATAACTTTTAAGCAAGTGAGGCAGAATTTGAACACAGTTCTTTCTGATTCTAATTTTATCTCCCTGTGTACAATGGTAGACTGAAAAAGGAGCTATGTGTTTAATGGTAATAAAATTAATCACATTCAAAATTTGAAATTACTAGACCTAAAAAGTGATGTCAAAATGATTGATGCCCAGCTGGAAAATGGGTTCTAGTAGGGTGGCCTTGCTCTTTTAATCTTTTGAATCGATCCATCTTCCATCTCTGTTCCTTTGCAGCTTTTCCTGAATACTTGTAACATACTATCTTCATTCTATTAACTTCTGCCTCTTAGAATCCCTAAGTGCTTTCAAATATTACTCAAACCTTACTAACTACATAACCTTCCTTCTGATCCTTTCCACTTATAGTTCACCAAATAATTATTATATATGCATATATGTGTATATATATATACACATAGATACATGTATCTATGAAAATTTAGCATGCACATATACAGTAGAGATGTAGTTCTTGATAGATATGTGTGTATATATGTGTATGTACATATGAATGCACACACATATATATGTATACATATGGTATATCTATATCTATATCTATATCTATCTATCTATCTATCTATCTATCTATCTATCTATCTATCTATCTATCTATATACACAGAGGGCAGCTAGGTGGTTTAGTAGATAGAACACCAAAGCAGGAGTCAGGAGGACCTGAGTTCATATCTCACCTCAGACACTTGACACTCACTAGCTGTGTGACCTTGGGCAAGTCACTTAACCCCAATTGCCTCATCTTGGGTCATCTCCAGTCATCCTGATGAATATCTAGTCACTGGATTCAGATGGCTCTGGAGGAGAAGTGAGGCTGGTGACCTGCACAGCCCTCCCTCACTCAAAACAAAGTCAAGTGCAAGTTATGTCATCATTTCTCTGATGACATGGTCTTCTTCAGCAATGAAGGATGAACACACATACACATGCATACACACACATATGTGTGTGGGTACATATATATAATATATATACATACACATACACATATTATATATATACAAATTATGTATATATATATACATCCTATTTACGTGCTCTACCCAAAACAAAGTATAAGTCCTCAGGGAAAGGACAAATTTATTTAAAGCCTGCATTCCAATGATCTTTTTACCAGACAACTATATCACACAGCAGATAGAGTGGTAGTCCTGGAGTCAGAAAATCCTGAGTTCAGGTCCAGCCTCAAATGCTTGCTATATCTGTGACCCTGGGCAAGTTTTTTAACTTCTCTGTCTTCCTTGTTTTCATTATATGCCAAATAAGGGTAACAGTAGTACCTCTACAAGGGTGAGGACAAAATATGATAATATTGTAAGGCACTTTGCAAACATTTTGGCACTATGCATTTTGGTAACTCCTTGCAATTTGCTAGTTATAACATCATATTTCTTAAGGAATAATAAAAATTGGAAGGAAGGTTCACCTTTCACAGTACTATGCTTGAGAATCAATTCTGGCACTATAATTTAAGAAAAACATTGGGAAGCTAAAGTGTTTTAATTGAAGGGTGACCATAATGGTAGCATGAGAATACATTGAAAGAAATGGAAATAACACAGACAAGAGAAGAATTCAAAATAACGTAATAGCTACCTTCAAGGATTTTGAAGGGCTATAACATTGTGAAGGGCAAGCAAAGTAGAATCTTTTGTTGTTTTTGTTTTAGACAATCAAGTGCCTCTAATTTAATCTTGCCTTTATCAATCAAGAGTCTTTACTAGGAATAAAGTAACTAAACAAAATTTTCTCTGACTATATATAGTATATATATATATATGCATATATATATATATATATATATTTGTATTTTTAATGTAATAAGAGATCTTCCCCATTCATTAATGGACCTGCCCATTAAAGGGAGTTTGATTAGTTGACATCTTCTTTTAATGAGGCACTGGTTCTCAAGGTGGGGATGCTCTCTGGCTGCAAAAAAAAAAAAATGTACAAATACTCTGAAAGTAAGGTTTTACTTTGGGGCTTAGCTTTTGGAAGAAGCTTTGTGTGCCAGACAAGAGTCTAGGAAGTCGCTAAGGAGCCCCACCACCTTTTGATGCTACCCTCTCTGCAACTATGGTCAAACAGTTTGTAAGCACTGTCTGTTGATTTCCTGAACTAAGTGAATTATATATATGTGTTTGATTAAAGGAGATTGTTGACGCCTCAAAAGTTGTCTTTCCTTTTAGAGGTGCAGATCTAAGAACCTGTGATAGCAGACCTGCCTGTGTATATTGGAGTGCTTACTGTTACAAACATGTAAGAAGGATTACACTTATTTCCCTGAATTCAGAGGAAATAGGGATAATGTATTAAAACAGCAGAAAGTCTGGAAATAAAGAGACATTTCATAGCCATTACACTATAAGAAATCGGAATGCGTTGTCTTGACAGAATTTCCCGTCCCTAGAAGTCTTCCAATAAAATCACTTTTCAGAGATATTATAGAAAGATTGAAACTCAGGTGTTGGTTGAGCTTGAACACTACTTAGGTACCATAAAACCTTTGAAATTTTGTAATTCTGTTTTTTTTTTAAAAAGACCAATTTAATTCATTGAACATTTAATATGTATGTGCTAGATGTAAGACACTGGGTTTTATATTGGAAGTATAAAGACAAAAAATTGTCTCATTCTTTCAAGGAGTTGAAGTTCTACTGGGGAAGGTTTAAGACTAGACCATAAACAATTATAGTGGAATGGAGACAAAAGGATGACCCAGAAAAATAGTTCTAGGAAAATCTGAGCAAGTAAGTACTTTTATCTGAAGAGATTATTGTTAAGTTCCAAGGAGAAAGAGGCATTGTGTAGGAGTCTAAGCAGAACATTAAAGAAGAGAACAATTTTTAAAGTAATTTCTGCATGTAGGGTGAGTGATCATCAATTCCCTGGCATTAGTCTTTGCCTGTGCAAATGGATGGAGGCAAAAAGTGACATGGCAAGTTGGAGGTACGGCTAACTGTCCAATTTAGCTGAAACATTTAGAGAATGCAATTTGCTAATGTGAAGCCTAAGTGGGAAAATAAGATGGACTCTAATTAACAAGGGTTTCATCTTCCTTTAAATAAATATTTCCTTCCTAAATTTAATATTCAAGAGTCATTTAGAGAGTATAGTCTATTAACATTTGGAAAGAAAATGCATGAAAATATTAAAACCTAATTTCAGTCAGAAATATCATAATATTTGGCACTTTTGTTAATAGGACATATTTTTTAACAAGCCTGAAAAATGTTGGCAGGTGAATAAAATTATTTTATATTGACAAGGTTTTTATTAAACAACTGGTATGGTTTTGTACTCATATGTCAGATTTTGGTGTTTTCTTCTTTTAAAAGTCACAGATAATGCCTAGTTTTTCCAGTAGAATGTGCATGTATTTATGTATAATTTCCATTTAACCTATTACATCAGTATTTATATAAATTTGAATGGTATGCCAATTTAGTCTAGAAGAAAAATACACACATATATAGTGACATCATTATCTGATTTTATAGTATATGAAGCACATTTTTCAGTTTACTTGCTAGTATTACCCTCTCCTTCATCCCTCTATCATAACATAATAATCAATTTAGTCCCCACCATTTGCCTACCCTTCAACAAATATGTAAGTACGCCTACCTATGTCTCTCAGAAGAGGCAGGGTGGCATAGCAGATTGAGAATTGGCCTCCAATTAGTAAGATCTGGTTTAAGATCACGTATCTGATCAAGCCAGGTGGTACAGTGGATAGAGCACTAGCTTTGATTTAGGAAGACTCAAAATTTGAAATTTGGCTTCAGACAGTTACTAGATGTCACCCTGGACAAGTTATTTAACCCTGTTTGCCCCATCTTCTTTATCATTAAAATGAACTGAAGAAGAAAATAGTGAACCACCCCATTATCTTTGCCAAGAAACCTCCAAATGGTGTCAACAAAGAGTGGGACAGAACTGAAAGGATTCAGCAACAGCTGCAACAACCATCTGACCCATACTAGATGCATAACCTTGAATGATTAACTTAACATCACAATGTCCCAGACAACACACTACAACTCAAAGTTATAGAGTAGGTATCAATTTGAATTACTAAAATTGCCTCAAGAGACTTTCCCTATACCAGTCAAACAATCAGTAAGTAACTAAACTCAGGAAGGGCTATTTATACCCATATGCCTGCTATGTGTAGATACACCACGGGATTGGTATTATTATTTGCTCTTCTTTTGTGACTTTATGTCAGTGTGTGTGCCTCTGTATATGTATGCCTCTGTATGTGTATATATCTCAAGGTACACTCGGGTACATGTAACTTGTAGACCATGTGCTTCTATGACCAGAACTTTGAATTAGATTGTAATTTGTATCAATAGCAAATGCAAGAATAAAGTCAGGGAAAGGCAGGTTTTCTCAAAAGTTACATTGTCATATTTTCACCAAACATAGCGTTTGGTTGTATCCTTGGGATGTTCCAATTTATGGGAGCACAAACTTTTGTTTAACTTCTGTAATAGCCACATAGATATGAAATTATTTTAGTTCATTCAATGCCAAGCCTAGAGGCCTGTATGGGCTACCCGAGTCTTCTTACCTCACCTCCGAGGTCTTCGGTTGGCCAAAACCGGATGCTCATATGAGAGAAAGGACATTCCAGAGTCGAACAAGGGTTGAGCTTTATTTCAGGGTCTAGTTACAAGTGCAGGGGAGTCTTCCTTAGGAGGAAGAGGGGGAGATTTCCTAAGGAGGCTAAGATCTTAAGGGATTGGAAGTAGAAGTACAAACGGGGAGAGAGGGAGAGGGGAGAGAGGAAAGAAGAGAAGCGGAGCCTACTGTCCTCTTGGCTCCTCACGTGCTAAGAGAGCTTTCAGGCTTCCTCAATCCTACTTAACCTTCAGCCACACAGTTTGCATCTGAATACCGTGCTGTTAGATAACAATAGTGTGCCCAGATCCGGGACGACCTCGAGGGCAGGGAGACTCCACCCATCACGTATCTCCCAGGGAGAGGCGGAAATACCCGAGCTAGCCGAGCTAGCTCAGTCTGACCTTCTCGAATCCCCGCTGTTCATGGAGGGCCTCGTAAGACTCTAAGATTTAGAAGTCCCACTTTTACCCGCCCGAGACCATCCACATGGAATTGAGCTTCCAATCCCAACAATTCAATTAAGAAAAATCCTATTTTTCTAAAAAGGCCTCTTTATTTCTTGCTTGTGAGCAGGAGGAGATGGATGTTGTTTTGTTTTGTTTTCTTTTTCCCTCAGCACATTTCAAATATTTTTTAAAAAGCATAAAACTTTTACAACAGAATCCATGGTCCAGAATGAATCCAGAAGAATGTTCTAATTTCTTACCCTCTTGATACATGGGGGATAAAATGACTCAATATTTTATGATTAAATTGCCTGAAAATCTATATTCCTATTAATATTACTTGTCTCTCCATGATGAAATAAGAACATATTACATTTCTGATTTAACCACTATAGGAGTTTTAGGTAAGATTGAATTTAATGAGAACTTTAAGATAGATTTCAACAACAAAAGAGGTGATTATGCTGAATAACATATACATGTGAGATGCCTAAAACTAAGTGTTCTTTACATACAAAAGCATAAACAAGAAATCTCATGACATCACATTCTATGCCAACTTGGAAGGAAGTCTTTCAAAGTAATGATCCAGTGCTTGGACTTGGTTTGTCTAACATTTCAATCAATGACTTGTACAAAGATGCAGATAGAAGGCTTACACTTTTAGAGGAAACACACTTTGGAGAGACAGCTAATAGAATGAAAGAATCAGGATTCATAAAGATCTTGATAACAAATGATTGTTCTCCTTGTGGGAAATAGTATTGCTAAGACCAAAGGGAAGTCACAATGAAACAGATCTCTAAGGATCATCCAGATCAATGTATTATTTCTGCAGACATGTCTTGGAATTAAATATCCAAAATTAAAAGAATCAGATCCTCTGAGGTGATTACTAGTATACTCATGATCCCTAATAGTTTTGCATGGATGTTTTAGATAACAGTGCATCTGAATCATCTGGGTTCTTAATCCTGCCAATCCAGAGGACAATGCAATTTCCTAGGGAAATCACTAACCTGTTTGACTGGACGATGCCAGTACAAAGGATTAGTTAAGATGGCTAATTTGGAGCTTTGCAAACACTGTTCCAATGAGCTTGAAGTATTATCTTTCCAATTGATTGTAGCAAAAAGTCACTGGATTCTGTTCTAATTATTCTATAATATTTATTACTTAGCCTTTTCTTTTCTTTTCTTCTGTTTCCATATAAATTGATTTATTTTCAGTTTTCAACATTCACTTGCACAAAATTTTGAATTTCAAATTGTCCCTCCATCTCCATCTCCCTCCTACTCCTACCCCTGAAAAGTGTCTATTCTGATTGCCCTTTCTTTCAATCTGCCAATCTGCCCTCCCTTCTACTATCTTCCATTTTATCCCATTCCCTTCTATTTTCCTAGTGGGTAAGATAGATTTCTATATCCCATTGCAAATATATCTTGTTTCCTAGTTAAACAGTCTCTAGCATTCATTTTTAAAGCTTTGAGTTCCACTTTCTCCCCCTTTCCCACTCCCACCCACACTCATTGAGAAGGCAAGCAATTCAATAAAGGCTATACATGTGTGGTCATGCAAAGCACCTTCATAACAGTGATGTTAAGACTAAGTTTATTTCCCTCTATCCTGTCCCACCCTCCATTTATTCAATTAATTCTCTCTTTTCACTTGTTTCTCCACCAAAGTGTTTGCTTCCAATTGCCCCTTTCCCCAATCAGCTGTCCCTTCTAATACCTCCCCACCCCATCCCCTTCCCCCGTTTCCCTGTAGGGTAAGATAAACTCCCATACTGAATTGAGTGTATATGTTATTCTCTCATAAAGCCAAATCCAATGAATGTAAGGCTCACTTATTCCCTCTCACATTTCTTTTCTTCCCCTCCATTGTAAAAACTTTTTTTTTGCTTCTTTTATGTGAGATGATTTAATACATTCTGTCTCTCCCTTTCTCTTTCTCCTACCTTTTAATGTCTTTTATCTTCGAAGAGGACCAAAATGACATCACCATTGTAAAGTGAAATTTCAGTGTGTCTGACTGTAGCTGATCAGGCCAATATGAGCTCAGAATGCTCTACCACATGTTGGTCACAGAAGTCCATATGAATATTTGAGATGGATATCCCAAATTTGCACATCCTGTGTTTACTATGTGCTGTCTCAATCCTACTTTGTTCAAAGAGCACAGCACCTTTTCTTATGTGGGCATGCCATGTTGAGCAGTCCTGTGCCAGTGTCTCCCATATTGCACAGTCAAATACAAAGTTCTTGAGAGAGAACTTGAGAATGTCCTTGTATTGTTTCTCCCGGCCAACATGTGATGGCCTGCCCCATGCAAGTTCTCCATAAAACGGTCTTTTTGGCTAGCATACATTTTGCATTCCAACAAAGTGGCCAGCCCACTGGAGCTGGGCTCTTCTGAAGCATAGTTTCAATATTCTGTCTCTCCCTTTCTCTTTCTCCTACTACATTCCACTCAAACATTAATTTTCTTTTTTAGATATCATCCCTTCATATTCATCTCACCCTGTGCCCTCTGTCTCTCTCTGTATAGATACAGACATGCACATACATACACATACACATATACATATATAAATATATAGTCCCTCCAACTATCCTAATAATGAGAAAGGTCTCATGAGTTACAAATATCATCTTTCCATGTAGGATTGTAGACAGTTCAACTTTAATACATTCCTTATGCTTTTTTCCCTTTCCTGTTTACCTTTTCATACTTCTCTTGATTCTTGCATTTGAAAATCAAATTTTCTGTGCAGCTCTGGTCTTTTCAACAAGACTTCTTGAAAGTCCTCTATCTAATTGAAATTCCATTTTTCCCTGGAAGTATTATGGGTAGTTTTGTTAGATAGGGGAATCTTGATTTTAATCCTACCTCCTTTGACTTCTGGAATATCATATTCCAAGCCTGATGATCCCTTAGTGTAGAAGCTGTTAAGTCCTGCATTATTCTGATTGTATTTCCACAATACTTGAATTGTTTCTTTCTGGACACTTGTAATATTTTCTTCTTGACCTGCAAACTTTGGAATTTAGCTATAATATTCCTAGGAGTTTTCCTTTTAGAATCTCTTTCAGAAGGTGATCAGTGGATTCTTTCTATTTCTATTTTACCCTCTCTTTCTAAAATATCAGGGCAGTTTTCCTTGACAATTTCTTGAAAGATGATAGACCAGCTCTTTTTCAGATCATGGCTTTCAGGTAGTTCAATAATTTTAAAATTGTCTTTTCTAAATCCATTTTACAGATCTGTTGTCTTTCCAATGAGATACTTCACATTGTCTTCTTTTTTTTCCATTCTTTTGATTTTGTTTGATAATTTCTTGATTTCCCATATAGTCATCAGCTTCTATTTGCTCCATTCTAATTTTTAAAGAATTATTTTCTTCAGTAAGTTTTGGATCTCTTTTTCAGTTTGTCCCATTTTGCTTTTTATGGCATTCTTATCCTCATCGGTTTTTTGGACTTCTTTTGCCATTTGGGTTAGTCTAATCTTAAAGGTATTTTCTTCAACATTTTTGAGCATTTCCTTTAGCATGCTGTCAACTCACTTTTCATCATTTTCTTCCATCACTCTTATTTCTCTTTCCAATTTCTCATTTACTAGTTTGACTTGATTTTCAAAATCCTTTTTGAGCTCTTCCATGATCTGAGACCAATTCATATTTTTCTTAGAGGCTTTGGATGCAGGAGCTTTGGCTTTGTTGTCTTCTGGTTGAATGTTTTGATCTTCCTTGTCATCAATGATATAAAAAAATACTTCTTCACTGAAAAAGTAAGAAAACTATAGTCTATTTCTTTTCTCCCATTTGCTCATTTCCCCAGCCAATTATTTGACTTCTGCGCTTTGTTTTGTGGAAGTCTCCAGAAGCAGCCACCTTTTCAGTAGTGACTGCTGCCACACAGGAGCTAGAGCAGGGGTTGGGACTAAGGTCAGGCCTGGGGCTTAGACTGGGCCTGGGGACCTGACCACACTCCCCTCTCAGCCAGATGAGAGACCCTTCCCACTGACCTTTGAAGTTGTCTTTAGCATTTGTGGTTTGAGAAGTCAGGAATCAGGAGCAGCTGCCAATGATTCAGTCCCCTAAGACCTGCTCTTGCTCAGTCCATCTTGGTGTAGCCCACCTGAACCACTTCCAGCCTGGTATGATATACCCTTCCTGTCGACCCTTCAGATTATTGTGGGCTAGAAATTTGCTTCAATTTGTGGCTTCTGCTGCTCTAAAATTTATTTAGATTCATTTTGACAGGTTTTTTGTGGGGTTTGGGGGGAGAGCTGTGGCAAGTCTCTGCTTCTACTCCACTATATTGGCTCTGCCACCCAGCCTGTTCTTTTCTGTGAGAAAATAAAATGTCTATTCTGTATTTGGGAGTGGGGGAGATTCTAAACCCAAGTTCAGGATTAATCGATGAAAGCAGGAGGGAGTTTTATTGAAGATTGTCAGAAAGGAAAATCCTAGCAACTTGATTTCTTCTGGAGGATAACAACAGTTTCTCTCCTCTGTATATTTATCCCTTGTTTTCTATTAATGAGAAACTGTTTATATTTCTTGTCATACTCATGTGATACATCTTTTTTTGAAGATTTTTCATTGTGTAGAAATAACAGGTACTAGATGAATGTCAAGTGCCTTATTTTATCATATAATATGTATTATATGGTATTATATGGTAAAATAGGTAGCTGACAGCACTTCAGTCCTGTAACAAATATAGCTATCATTTCTGTGTCATTGGGCACAATTGTATTTCCATCAGTCTTTCTCTGGAGGTGGGTAGAATGTTTCACCATGAGTCTTTTGGAATTGTCTTGAATCATAGTATTTCTGAGAATAACTAACTGATTCACAGTTGATCATCATAAAATATTGCCATTATTGTGTACTTGTTCACTTCATTTTGAATCAGTTCATGTAAGTCTTTCCAGGTATTTATGAAAACGTTGCTCATCATTTCTTATACACAATAATATTCCTTCACAATCATGAACCATAGCTTGGGTATGAAGTGATATCTTTGAGTTGCTTTAATTTGCATTTTCTAATCAATAGTGATTTAAAGCATTTTTTCATATAACTATAGATAGCTTTGATTTCATTGTCTGAAAACTGCCTGTTTGTATCCTTTGACCATTTAGCAATTGGGAAATGAATAATACTCTTTTAAAATTTATTTCAGTTCTTAATATATTTTAGAAATGAGATCTTTATCAGAGAAACTTATTATAAAATATTTTCCAAGTTTTCTGCTTACTTTCTAATCTTGGCTACATTAGTTTTGTCTATGCAAAACCTTTTTAATTTAATGTAATCAAAATTGTCCACTTTACATCCTTCTTTAGTGCTGAGGCATAGAAATAACCACTTAACATGGAAAATAAATATTGAAATTTACTTTCAACAGTAGCAATTAACTATTACTTCACTCTTCAATAAATCCTATTAAGAAAAAAATCAAGCTTACAAAACCAAAAATAATGAAAAGCTGAGTCAGTTTAAAGATTCTACACCAGAGGTTTCAACCAAGGAGATTTAAATTCAAGGGCTCTCAATTAATTAACAAGTGTTCATTAAATCAATCATGTGTCCAGTATTGCACTACATACTGTGAGTATAAAAGAATTATAACAGTCTTTTTCCTCAAGGAGCTTAAAATACTTTTACATTTTTTTATAGATTAATATTGTTCAAGGGGTAGATGGGATAAATATGATTGAGGGGAAGAATGTTAGTAGCTACTGCCTGTGGATAAAGGATAAACTCAAAATATAATCTAAATATGTGAAATGAATATGTTGTGATGGACAAAGAAATCACTGGCAATTTTCAGGCATGCATTTACTATCTAAAGTGAGATATAATAAATTAGTAAAAGTATTACCCATTATTTTATTTTATTATTATTTACTAATAAATGAGTAAAAGAATATAGATCTTAATAGAAAACACTCAGCTTTGCTGGGCTTTTCTGAAAATGAGTAAAAATAATTGTTTCTTTATTTTGCTTTGCTGTTTCTTTGTTGAATGGTTCTAACAAATTAACAACTGCTCATCATTCAAAACTATTCAGTTTTGCCATAGGCTGAACACTATTGTGCTTATCCAAACAATTGCTATACCTTTTGCAGTGTTTAAATTTATTCATCTATCTATCTATGGAAAATACATAGAACATATATAATACATGTTACTTATATGAATAGACATGACTTGCTAAATGACTCTTATAGGCATATGAATGTATATGTGTATATGCATGTATGTATACATATATGAACATATATTTTAAGTTTCATGGACAAGGACTCATTTCTTTCCTGGTTCTACCATAAGAATTTTACATTACCACAACAATTCAACAAGTGTCTACTATGTTTAAAGTATATTGTGGATTATAGAGGAATAGAGACCTTACAGAAGTCATTCTTTCATTGTAAGGAGCTTATATCTTATTGGATTAAAGAATAGTACACAAATAGCAAAGATGAGGGAAGAAAGAACTCCATTCTACCCCTTCCATTCAACCAAGATACTTGGCATAGTTCTAATTTAGAAATTCATAATAAATGTATTGCATTAAGAATTTGGTCTCTCCAATACCTCTTCAATCTTGTCTCTCTACTTCTACACCAACAAGGACCAGTGTAGTAATTCAGTAGGGGTCAGTCACATCTTAGATTTCTTTATCAAATAATTTTTTTCATCATGATATCCTTGGTCTCAAATCACCCTATCTGATCTAAATCTCTTCTCTTTCCATCTCTTCATCTTATTTCTCTGGGAATCATTCATTATCAATCAGCCAACAAGTATTTATTAAATGTTTATAGACTGTTAGGTACTCTGTTAAGCCCTGAATACACAAAAACAAAGTGAAATAGGGCTTGCTTCAGGGAATTTATGTTCTAAAAGGGGATTGCCATGTAAATTAGTAAATGCATATGAAATACATAAATGAACACAGAGTGTTTGTGGGAGAGAACACTTTATCTAGGAAGGATTAAGAAAAAAAGATTCCTGGAAAAGATGATGATTGAACATCTTCTCTTTTGTCTTTAAGTTTGATAATTGATTGATCTCCACCATTTATCCCACTCAAATTATTAGTTGTTTATGTTGCTAGAAGAAGTAATAAAGATATGCACTAATCTACCACAAATTCATGTGATCTGATTTTAATATTATTCTCATTCCTTCTTAGCAATTCTTTTATACTTCTCTGATTGACTCTATCACATTCTCCACAGGAGTTCTGCCAGACTGTTTCCTCTCTGCTCAAACTTCCAGTGCTATCCCTCAGTTATTTCCTCTCTGAATACTTTACCTCCTATTTTTACGAGAAAATTGAAATAATCCGTCCTGAGCTCCCTTATCTTCTCTAGTTTACACCTCAATTCCAATAGATCACCACATATTCTCCTTTCCTCTGCTCCAGTTATAATATCATAGGATTATAGAATTTGGAATTGGGAGTAGTTTGTCTGAGGTCACACATACAGCAAGCGATAGATCTGGGTTTAGGCTACAAATCCACCACCCAGAGTTGAGGAGTCCTCTTTAATTTCCCCCTGCCTACCCAGGTTTTTCTCTCCACATCTATCTTCATTCCCCTATTTTCTATCTTCTAAATAAACTTGCCCAGTTGATTACCCGTAGATCCCTTCCTTTTTCTCTCCATTTTTATACGTTTCTTCTTGATTTCATAAAAGATTCTTAGATATCACTTATTTTAAAAATAAAATACGATAAAGCTTTCTTCATTCTCTCAGCTCCTCTAACTGCTATCCAGTAATCACTCTCACCTTTTATGATTACATTTTCTCACATGAGATCAATTACAGCTTTCATGATTGCATCTTTGTCTAGCCCTGCACCTCCAGTTTCTTGTTGGATGTCTCTACCTGGATGTCCTACAAAGATTTTAAACTCAATATACCTAAACTTTAACAAACCTTCTTCCCACATCTACTCACTTATTATTATATAGGCACTTTGGGGAAAGAAATTTTCATTGAAGAATACACATTCTAGGGTGATAGGACTCACGCATCAAAAGCAGCATTGTATGCTGTACTAATAAATGTGAGACTGTGCCATATGTGGTGAGAGAAGGGAAAGACAATTCAGAAAGAAAGACGCTTATAGAAGACATTATGAACAAGTTAGGACCCGATGTTTGAAGATTGTATAGAAACTGGATGGACAAGGAACAGGAGAGTGGAAAATACAGATGGGAAAACAACATGAGCAAGGCATATGGAGACAGGTTTGTGTGTTGTGTATGGAGGACTTACATTCTTGTTGCAAAGACAGTGCTGGATATAAAATTTTACTTTCAAATAAAAGAATCAAGAGAATTATGAAAAGATAAATAGGAAAGAGAAACCACAAGGGACTTATTGAAATTGAACTGTTTACATTCCTACATGGAAAGATGATATTTGTAACTCATGAGACTTTTCTCAGTATTAGGGTAATTGGAGGGTGGAGAGAGAGAGAGAGAGAGAGAGAGAGAGAGAGAGAGAGAGAGAGAGAGAGAGAGAGAGAGAGAGCGAGCGCATAGGGTGTGCTGCACATGAAGAGATGATATCTAAAAAATAAAATTAAGTGTTGAGAGGAATGTCCTGGGAGAAAGAGAAAGGGAGAGGTAGAATGTAGTAAATCAAATCACATAAAAAGTCAAGAAAGAACTTTTTACAATAGAGGGCATGAGGGGGAAGGTAAGAGGGAATAAGTGAGTCTCACAATCAATTGGGTATGGAAGTTTGTTTCACCCTATGGGAAAGCAGAGGTAAGGAGTAAAGAGAAGGGGGAACAATAGAAGGGATGGTAGACTGGGAGAAGGGGAAATCAGAAGTGAACACTTTTGTAGAGGGACAGGTCAAAGGACAGAATAGAGCAAATAGAGGGTGGGACAGGATAGAGGGAAATATAGTTAGTTTTTCACAACATGAGTGTTATGGAAGTGCATAATTACACAAGTATAACCTATATTTAATTGCTTGCTTTCTGAATGAGGGTGTGTGGAAACAGGTAAAGGGAGAAAATGTGGAACTCAAAGCTTTAAAAATGAATGTTAAAAATTGTGTTTACATGCAACTAGGAAATAAGATACATAGGCAAATGGGTTATAGAAATCTATCTTGCCCTACAGAAAAATTAAAGGGAAGGGTATAAGGGCAGAGGAGGTTGATAGAAGGGAAGGCAGTTCGGAGGAAAGGAAAATCAGAATACGTGCTGTCCTGGGAAATGGGAGAGGGAGATGGGGAGAAAATTTGAAATTCAAAATTTGTGAAAGTGTATGTTGAAAACTGAAAATAAATTTAGTTACAAAAAAAAGAAAAATTTTTGCCATCTAGTTTTGATAAATTTTCACAGTGATTGATACTTTGGCTATATCAAAACACAATAATACATGACACTAGTTTGAACTATTTATTTCACTCCAAAATGTACAAAAGTAACCAATTTACAATGCACCTAATCATTATTTGAAAAATAATTATGAGCATATTTTCTTTCTTTTCTATCAGTGTTGTTCTTATGCAACACATTCAATCCACAGATATTGCCCCTTCCCTGATCTAGGGTACAATCCTTGCAAATAAATCCAACTCTTGCAAATAATAACACATGAAAATATTTGTGTGATCAAATTACTACACAGAAATTTCTCTAACCTGGGCTAGTTAGTCTCTAACAATTGTGAAAGCAGAATCTGTTAAATGATGTTAAGCAAAATGAGTTCAGGTATAAAGATATGATAATCATATGTTAAGGATAGAGGAAAATTATTGCTTTATTTAGAAAGCTAACCTCAATCTTGTGGACAACATTTATGATTTTTCCCTTCACCTTTGGAATACTTTGTACAGATAAAACACATCTCTTTTAAATATTTAGTTATGATTACTCTTGGGTAAAAAATTCTACTTGTTTAATTTTGTGTGGTTATTTTATTTCAACAATTTCATTGCAGCTTTTGACTCCTGGCACTTGCCAGAAAACATTATATCATCTTGCAAACATCATTATCATCATCCTCATGCTAATGTTCCTACCTTATCAAATACTCCAGTGGAGATTTTAGAGAGAGTGCTATTAGCCTAACTTTGTGATGTACTTCCTGGCAGTCAGAGCAGTTCAAGGTCCAAAAAACAAATTGTGACTTCAAAGTGTCACATGTTTACCATCTTCTCAATCATTTCATGGCAGCAAGCCTCCTTGTGGAAAAATATGACACAATGTTTGCTTGTTTATTTATTTTCATTTTAGTGGTTTCACATCTAGAGACAAAGCTGATTGTCTTTTTTCTGTGGGTCTTTCTGAACCAGGAACATGCCATAGACAAGAAACAGATTCATTGACAAATTGTCACTGTTTTTGGACTCATTTATTTCACTCTCAACATTTCTGAATTTTTCTTTCTGGTCACTGCATCTTATTGTCAAACTTCTGAAGTTATGTGGACAAATGACAATGAAGCACTATTTTTCAATGACTATTAAAACATTTAAGCATTCTTTTTGGATATTTAAATACTCTTGGCATCATCCTAAGGTAGAGCACCTTAAGTCTTATTAAATGAATTAATATTTCCACCTTATCTTTTAATGTTTGTGAACTTTATGAAATTAATTTTTATTTTCCAATAACAGGCTAGTCCTATTACCGTGGAGTTATTATGATAGCACAACCCATTCTCTATATATCTCCTGGATTCATGACTGCTGTCTTTTAGTATTGTATATTAGCTTAGATTTTCTCCTTGTTCTAAAGAAAAACAGAAAGCTTTTTATTGTGTCCAAAATCACGTGATTTGCTTTACTATTAAGGTAAGGTGTGCAAACACACACATACATACGAGTGCAAATTAGAAGTTGTTTGTTTCATGGCTATCCATCTGAAGCCAATCAAATGCCTTAATCTATTTTCTCTGGAATGTTGTCTATCTCTTATATTTTTTCTTCTTTTACTTGTCCCTGTGTTGATGGCACTTTACATTTCTTTCTCTTTTTCTCTGCTGTGATGTTAGCACTGTTCTCAATTCAGTCACTGACACTCATTTTCAACTTTTCAATCACTGATAAAAGCAGTATGCTTGAAAGCATGTCTTCCAAATATTGCTAGCAGAAGGCAGGTTAGCATAATTTCATTCACTTAGAGTCATTCTACAAGCAAAATAAAATCATTCTAAAAAGCTGGGAATTAGGTACATAAGCATATATATTTATTAAACATTTTAAAATTGTGTAGGCAACTTATTTTTAACATTTTTTTAAGTCCAAGTGTAGAGATTAGTTTTAATTTTAACTGAAGAACTTATCTACTCCAAAATCATTTTATTCGAATGGCATAATTTCTATTATTACTGAATGAATGAAAAACGATTAAGAATTTAACTATGTAATATACTAAATGCTGGCATACAATACAGAAACAAAGACAGTCTCCAATTTTAAAGAAGTTATTTGCTTATTAGGTGACAATGGATAAAAAAGGAGGATGATGACCAAGGATAGTTTTATGGAGAAGAATAGGGAGGAGGAGGAAGTGAATTAACATTTAGATACCACTTTAAAGTTTGGGAAGCATAGTGTGTTATCTCCACTGAACCTTCCAACACCCTGTGAGATAGGTGCAATTATTATCCCAATTTTACAGGTGAGGAAACTAAGGGTAAGAAATGATTGTTATGTTACCAGTTGCACAGCTAATAAGCGTCCACTAAGCTAATATGTCAGCTAATAAGTGTTATATGATTCCAATTCTAGCATTTTATCCAGTGCTCCACCTACAATGACACAGGATTAAAGTGTTCTTAAAAATGCTATTATTTTAACTGATAATTCTAGGAATCTTTCACAAAAAATCTTACTTTGGGGGTGGAGCCAATATGGCGGAGTAGAAAGACACACATACACATAGCTCCGAACCCACAACCCATAGAACGGCTACAGGGAAGTAACTCACGGCGAATTCTGCACCCAGAGGCCATGGAATATTGGAGCGAGGGAGATTTCTGTTCTGGAGAGACCTGCAAACCTCTCGCGGGGGGTCCTTCGTGCTGCAGACTGGGCGCTGGGACTGGGAGCTGAGTGCAGCCCTGCTGCGGCCGCGGCACCGAGAGGAAAAGATCCGAGCGGGCTTCAGGGACGGGATCTCCAGCTGCCACGCAGGTCCCTCCACCCACAGGTGACAGGGGTCCGGGAGAGAGTCTCTTTGGCGGGTCGAGAGTGGAGTGGGGTACCCCCATAATTCAGGACCCCCCAGGAGGTAGAAGCTGAGAGGCAGCTGCAGACCGTGGCTCCACATGTGGGCGGGAGGCGGATCCATTGTGGAAGGTCTGTGCATAAACCCCCTGAGGGAACTGAGCCTGAGAGGCAGCCCTGCCCTGACCTGAGCACCTGAACTTAATCTCACACTGAATAGCAGCCCTGCCCCCGCCAAAAACCCTAAGGCTGGAAGCAGCATTTGAATCTCAGACCCCAAACCCTGGCTGGGAGGATCAGGAGGTGAGGTGGGTGTGAGGAAAATATTCAGAGGTCAAGTCACTGGCTGGGAAAATGCCCAGAAAAGGGAAAAGAAATAAGACTATAGAAGGTTACTTTCTTGGTGAACAGGCATTTCCTCTCTTCCTTTCTGATGAGGAAGAACAATGCTTACCATCAGGCAAAGACACAGAAATCAAGGCTTCTGTGTCCCAGCCCACCCAATGGGCTCAGGCCATGGAAGAGCTGAAAAAGAATTTTGAAAATCAAGTTAGAGAGGTAGAGGAAAAGCTGGGAAGAGAAATGAGAGACATGAAGTCAAAGCATGAACAGCAGATGAGCTCCCTGCTAACGGAGACCCAAAAAAATGTTGAAGAAATTAACACCTTGAAAACTAGCCTAACTCAATTGGCAAAAGAGGTTCAAAAAGCCAATGAGGAGAAGAATGCTTTCAAAAGCAGAATTAGCCAAATGGAAAAAGGAGATTCACAAGCTCACTGAAGAAAATAGTTCTTTCAAAATTAGAATGGCACAGATGGAGGCTAATGACTTTATGAGAAACCAAGAAATCAGAGAAAAAAGACAGAAGAATGGAAAAATGGAAGATAATGTGAAGTATCTCATTGGAAAAACAACAGACCTGGAAAATAGATCCAGGAGAGACAATTTAAAAATTATGGGACTACCTGAAAGCCATGATCAAAAGAAGAGCCTAGACATCATCTTTCATGAAATTATCAAGGAAAACTGCCCTGAGATTCTAGAACCAGAGGGCAAAATAAATATTGAAAGAATCCACCAACCACCACCTGAAAAAGATCCAAAAAGAGAAACTCCTAGGAACATTGTGGCCAAATTCCAGAGTTCCCAGGTCAAGGAGAAAATATTGCAAGCAGCTAGAAAGAAACAATTCAAGTATTGTGGAAATACAATCAGGATAACACAAGATTGAGCAGCCTCTACATTAAGGGATCGAAGGGCATGGAATAGGATATTCCAGAAGTCAAAGGAACTAGGACTAAAACCAAGAATCACCTACCCAGCAAAACTGAGTATAATACTTCAGGGGAAAAATTGGTCTTTCAATGAAATAGAGGATTTTCAAGTATTCTTGATGAAAAGACCAGAGCTGAAAAGAAAATTTGACTTTCAAACACAAGAATGAAGAGAACCATGAAAAGGTGAACAGCAAAGAGAAGTCATAAGGGACTTATTAAAGCTGAACTGTTTACATTCCTACATGGAAAGACAATATTTGTAACTCTTGAAACATTTCAGTATCTGGGTACTGGGTAGGATTACACACACACACATGCACACACGCACACATACATAGAGACAGAGTGCACAGAGTGAATTGAAGAGGATGGGATCATATCTTAAAAAAATGAAATCAAGCAGTGAGAGAGAAATATATTGGGAGGAGAAAAGGAGAAATTGAATGGGGCAAATTATCTCTCATAAAAGAGGCAAGCAAAAGACTCATTAGTGGAGGGATAATGAGGGGAGGTGAGAGAAAAACATGAAGTCTACTCTCATCACATTCCACTAAAGGAAAGAATAAAATGCACACTCATTTTGGTAGGAAAACCTATCTCACAATACAGGAAAGTGGGGGATAAGGGACAAGCAGGGTGGGGGGGATGATAGAAGGGAGGGCATGGGGAGGAGAGTGCAATTAGAGGTCGACACTCATGGGGAGGGATAGGATCAAAAGAGAATAGAAGTAATGGGGGACAGGATAGGATGGAGGGTAATATAGTTAGTCCTATACAACACAACTATTATGGAAGTCATTTGCAAAACTACACAGATTTGGCCTATATTGAATTGCTTGCCTTCCAAAGGGAAGGGGTGGAGAGGGAGGGAGGTAAAGAAGTTGGAACTCAAAGTGTTAGGATCAACTGTCGAGTAATGTTCTTGCCACTAGGAAATAAGAAATACAGGTAAAGGGATATAGAAAGCTATCTGGCCCTACAGGACAAAAGAGAAGACGGAGACAAGGGCAGAGAGGGATGATAGAAGAGAGAGCAGATTGGTCATAGGGGCAATTAGAATGCTTGGTGTTTGGGGGGGAGGGGATAAAAGGGGAGAAAATTTGTAACCCAAAATTTTGTGAAAATGAATGTTAAAAGTTAAATAAATTTAATTAAAAAAAAATCCTACTTTGATGTCTTATTGTGACATAAATATGACTTTGAGTTCTAAAAGTGTATTTCAATAGAAAGTCTACTATAGCTGTTCCTAACATACTGAAAATACATTAGGCATGGGTCCAGTGACAATTATGTGGACCAGCCTGCCTTTGTTTGGAGATCATCATGAGTCACTAGTTGATCAACTTTCCAACTACATTACTCATGAAATTGCCTCCTATTATACCATGGAAGCAAGAAAAGAAGGGGAGAGCAGTGGTAGACAAAATGTCCATAAGAAATTGGACCTCATCAGAAGCACAAAAGGAAAAGATCTAAGAGCAAAGTGGAAAATACACCTCATTTCAATTCTCCTTTTCTTTCCTAAGAAAATCAGTCCTTTTAATCTTTGGAGATCTGTTTTATAAAATGTCAAGTAATTATACATAAATTGTGGTGATGATTTTAGTCATATGCCACTAAGAAGCCTTAAGAGAATAGATTCTCAACCTAGAATGCAGAGATTCCTAAGAGACTCAATGATAGATTTGATTGGATCCAGGAATTTGAATGAGAAAAGGAATTAGATCATTATGTTCACTAACCTTTGATTGAAATTTCACATTTCCTCCAGTTTTGAATGCAGGTAAAACAAAATAAAACAAAACAATTTTCTGAGAAGGGATTCAAAGATGTCACTCCAAAACAAACCAAAAGGTTAAGAACTCTTGCTTTAAAGAGATACATTATTGCTCCTTCTAGTAATGCTACTTTTCTTCCACTTCCTGGATTTCTACACAATTATTTTAGTTACTTAGTGCCCAAAGATTAGAGGATATTAAGTGGTAGGATCAATTTGTCTAGGTCTATACAAAGCCACAAGACTGAAAATCACTAATCCTGTTATTTGTGTCATCTTGACAGTCCAAATGGATTAACTTTATAGTCAATCTAATTGTGCAGAAATCATTGATTGATAAAAGATTCAACTGAAAAAAATTGTTCAATTCATTTATTTTTACGTAAGCTCTCCTTAACCACCTATTTTGAACTAAATAACTTTTCTTTTAAATTAATTCCCTCTATATTTACTGATAATTTATTTTAAGCTCTATATCTAGCCATGGTAAGATGTTAGAAAGAGTGGTACACATACTATAAAAGCCAAATATTAAAGACATATTAGTAGCAGGTAAAACTTTGAATTAGGAACTATTTCCATTTTTGTCTTTGTATTTTTTTTTTACTAATTGAAAAGTATGTGGAATGAAATAAAATGTAATTTATGTGTCATATGCTTTAATATAGGTTGGGAAAATAAGCAAAGGACAATGTCAAAAGTCATAGAAAGCTTTTTTCAACTATTTCTTTTTTTTTTTTTTGCAACTGGAATTTTTTTTATTTTTATTTTTTAATGTTTAACAATCACTGCCATACAATTGCGATTTTATCCCCCCCCCATCTACCCCCCACTCCCCCCCTCCCTCCCCACGACTGCATACAATTCTGTATAGATTCTACATATACTTTCCTATTGAGTATATTTTCACTATAGTCATCCTATGTAGTCAGACTAAGATAAATGAAAGAAATCGTATAACAAATCAGAACATGATACACAAACACATACACATACACAAACATGATCTGCTACAATATGTGAGTGACTTCCATATTTCTCTCTCTGAGTGTGGAAGGCATTTTGCCTTGAGATCCACCATTGGGATTTTTTTTTTTTTGTAAGAAGTTCTTGTGTTATTACAAAAATCTAAGTCTACCAGAAAAATACTCTCACACACTGTGGTCATTGCTGTGCATAAAGTTCTCCTGGTTCTGCTCCTTTCACTCAGCATCAGGTCATATAAGTCCTTCCAGGCCTCTCTGAAGTCTTCTTGTTCATCATTTCTTATGGAACAATAGTACTCCATTACATTCATATACCATAATTTATTCAGCCATTCCCCAATTGATGGACATCCCCTTGACTTCCAGTTTTTGGCAACTACATAGAGTGCTGCTATAAATATTTTTGTACATGTGGGACCCTTTCCCATTTTTATGATCTCTTGGGGATATAGTCCTAGTAGCGATATTGCTGGGTCAAAGGGTATGCACATTTTTGTAGCCCTTTGGGCATAGTTCCAAATTGCTCTCCAGAATGGTTGGATGCGCTCACAGCTCCACCAACAATGAATTAGTGTTCCAACTCTCCCACATCCTCTCCAGCATTTATCATTTTCTTGTTCTGTCATGTTTGCCAATCTTATAGGTGTGATGTGGTACCTCAGAGTTGTTTTGATTTGCATCTCTCTAACCAATAGTGATTTAGAGCATTTTTTCATATGATTATAGATAGCTTTAATTTCTTCCTCTGAAAATTGCCTGTTCATATCCTTTGACCATTTATCAATTGGGGAATGACTTGTATGATTATACATTTGGGTCAG
Source organism: Notamacropus eugenii (assembly GCF_028372415.1). NCBI lineage: Eukaryota > Metazoa > Chordata > Mammalia > Diprotodontia > Macropodidae > Notamacropus > Notamacropus eugenii. Next base: position 350,541,868 of record NC_092875.1, read on the forward strand.
TTCTCTATATATTCTAGAAATGAGGCCTTTATCCCTGAGCTTAGCTGTAAAAATTCTTTCCCAATTTATTACATCCCTCCGGATTTTGGTTGCATTGGGTTTGGTTGTGCAAAAACTTCTCAGTTTAATGTAATCAAAGTTATCCATTTTGCATTTCATAATGCTTTCTATTTCTCCTTTAGTAAAGAATTCTTCCCTTCTCCATAGATCTGATAAATACACTATTCCTTGCTTTTCCAGTTTATTCATGGTATCAATCTTTATACCTAAATCATGTACCCATTTGGACTTTATTCTTGTGTACGGTGTCGGGTATGGGTCTATGCCTAATTTCTGCCACACTGTTATCCAGTTTTCCCAGCAATTTTTGTCAAACAATGAGTTCTTATCCCAGAAGCTGGGGTCCTTGGGTTTATCAAACAGAAGGTTGCTATATTCCTTGCCTACTGCATCTTGAGTGCCAAGTCTATTCCCCTTGTCTACCTCTCTGTTTCTTAGCCAATACCAAGTGGTTTTGATAATTGCTGCTTTATAGTAGAATTTGAGGTCTGGTAGCGCTAGGCCACCTTCCCAAGCATTTCTTTTCATTAGTCCCTTTGATATTCTGGACCTTTTGTTTTTCCAAATGAATTTTGATATTATTTTATCCAGCTCTAGAAAGTAATTGTCTGATAGTTTAATTGGTATGGCACTAAATAAGTATATTAATTTGGGTAGAATTGTCATTTTTATTATATTAGCACGGCCTACCCATGCAACTATTTCTAAAAATAGAACTTGAAAACCAAAAGTTAGTTTAAAAGGAAGTCATTAAAGCATTTGAATTGACTTTCTTTACTTCACTCAATGGCTCACAGACCTTTCAGTACAATGGGTTAGGGTTTGTTTGTTAGCAGGTTAAAGCAACACACTTAATCTACAATTTTTCTTACCTGGATAAGTATTTGTATTAGAGATAGCTCATGCCTAAACTAATCAATTACCACCCAGATGCTATGTACAGATACCACCATCTTAATTTGAACAAGTATCATATTTCTTGTATTTTTGTTGCATCGTTGATTACTGCAACAGTAACACACCACACATTGTCAATATCATTTGGGTAATTAAATAATCTACAGCACAACAGAAAAAATAGGAAAATAAAAGGCAGGAATTCAAAGGACAGACTGAATGAGTACCCTGCTTAAATTTTTAGAAAGGATCTTACTGATATGGGAAAAAATCAAGGTGAGAGTCAAAAGGTCAGTTGCACAAGACACATTTTGTGTGTGGAAGCTGAAAGTAGATGAGTGAGCTATGCAATAGCTGAAGTCATTTAATATAACCTTTGTTGATTGATATGATCACTTTGGCTCACTTCAAAGTTGCAGGATCTGTCCTCATAACAAAAACCAGAGTCAGAAATTCACATAGGAAACACTATACCATTCTCATCATAAATTTTTATTATGGGTTGTAAAAGACTACAAAATACAACATGCTTGACCTTTTAATAATATATGTTTCACCAACAACTAAAGTTTTACATGATTTATGTTTGAAGGTGGTTCCCTGGATCACAGATTATCATTCTGTTTTTGCTTTTCTCCTTCAGTATATCTTACTTCCTTTAGTTTATTGAGTAGCAACAATATGAAGCACTAGCCTTTATTTGAGAGCATTGAAGGAAAGAGGTGCATCTTTTGGTCTAACTTTATCTCTTTGCCATTTTCAGACTTACCCAAGGGTAAAACAGGAACAGGGAGGAAAGCAATATTTTTTAAGGAAACTGGATTTCTCCCTCCTCAGCCCTTCCCTTCCTCTATCCCTCCTTCTTTCTGCCTAATGTTAAGTATATCCAGAAACTTGCAACTTTCTGAGCAATGTCACTTAATTCAGGAGAGAAGAAAATTATGTACCTATATCTATGTGACTCATTATTACCACAAATGATGAGAAAAAAACCAGATATTTATATGTTACTTGTGTATTTATCAATCTTTCCTTCACTATAACTTATGGAAATATGATCCATTTTTTGTGTATCCCCCTGAATAATTCCAACCACCTCCCTTAGATTTTCTTCATTATCCTTCTTTAACATGGTTTAAGAAGCAGATGTGTAACATTTTCTGTACTGTATTTAAGGGGCAAATGTCTTTTTTTTTTTTTTTTTGATTTGTCATAAAGCTACGAGATGCAAAAATGAACCACACTTGACTCTATACCTGCGCCTGGTTTTGAAAATCTAACTCAAAATTATGTGAAATGCAAATTTATGTGGAATTTTAACTACAGGTCACATTACATTTGATTTCTTCCCAACTTGTGAGGTCCATATTGATCTACAGACAAATTTGGACATTGTACTAACGAAAGATATCTTTCCCAAATAATAATTCCTTAAGAGAGGATGATAATGCCTACAGGTATTACCCTATACAAGAATGGGCAACTCACATTTGTATTTCCAATTTTTCAAAACATATGTTTTTCATTAATGAAAGACGATAATCAAGATCAATAAAACCAGTGTGGGACACATTGCTCTCCTTACATTCCTGGCATGTGTTTCATGCACAGAGGTCAGATAACTTCAGATAGACAGACTTCTCTACATTTTATCACATACAATTCATCATTTAAATGGCATCTCTATTTAGATTGTTGAGTTTTTTAACATGAAGAAATGGAGCACTTTATAGAATTTGAGTTGATAAAATTTTATCATTTCCTTATGAAGAACTGCTTTTGGTCAACAGCATGAACTCATTCATACTTCTACATGGAAAGAAGTCAGATTAAAAGGAATATTTAAAGAGCATCTATGTTCCACAATTGAAATAGGTCTTAGAATTCCTTTAGAATTTAAATATTAACATTTATGGAATTTTATGGCACTACACTTGCTTGAATCCTCCAAAAATCTGCAGTGATGTAGCAGGAGTAAAGCAAACATGAGCCAAATGTCAAGGTGATGAAAATAAGTGAAATTCTAGGTTTCCGTACATAAATTTATCTAAAAGTCTAACATATAACTTATTTGTAGAGTTTGTGTTGTCAGTGCAGTAATAACAATGAGGTAGTTTGTGTGTGTTTTTTTATGATGAATGAATGTGTGCTTGAAATCCACGGAAAGCTGTCTTGAGTAGCACTATGAAGTTTTATGATTTGTTCTGGGATTTCTGAGCTGTTTATCCAAAAAATCATCTGTAATGACATCAACAATTTGCAATTTCAGAACACCCTGATGTCAGGATAAAGTAGGGCAAAATATGTTTTATTTCATTTTTACCTTTCAAGATTGTTTCTTTTTTCATTTCTCCAATTCCAAGCAAAACATTCTGATCAAATTAATGGAGAGTACATTTTTAAGGTATATGTACAACATATTTTGCATAGTAATTTACTCCAATAGTTTCCCCCTTTTTGTACCCACTTCTCATTTCTATTACTTAGATGTCTAGCAGAATAAATGTTAATGTCTTTTGTCACATCCCAAACAACCTGACTTCCTAACTGTGACAGAATTCACAAAGGAAAAAAGAAACAAAAAATCATAGAATATCAGTTAGAAGTAATTTAGTTCAATCTGTATGCAAACCATTATCTACCATCTAAATCAATTCCCATGCCTAAATATCCCACCAGCTAGTAGTCTCAAATCATGCCTTTCTACTTTTAGACCGCTTTAGCTTGAATTCTTTTTTAATGAAGCCTAACTTAAGAGTTGTTGAAATTTACATTATTTAAGTACAGTTCATCCCTTCTAATTTAATTGAAATATGACTAAACCCCTTTCCACATGGAAAGTCTTTAAATACTTGAAGACAATTAATATGTCTTCTTTCTTCAGTCAAGTTATGAATCAGTGATTCAAAGGATATAAAAGCATTTTAAACATTTAATGCTGGGGATATAGTTACCAAAGCAAGACAGTCTCTGGCCCAATGAGCTTACCTATGCAACGCATACTAGGGAGTGGTGTGTAAGGAAGAATTTTTTCATCTGAGAAGTTACAAGAGAAGCAAGTAAAGTGCTGTGGTAGTTAAGGGTCTCATTTTCCCCTCCCCCAAAAAGCAATTTTAATATTGATTTGATTACCTTAACAGTAGGGGCAAAAATGGGAGGGGGGCAGCAAGATGAAAACATAGCAATAGATAATGAGATAAAAACAAGAAAGGGTGAAGTATTGTTGGGCGTGGTCAAAAGAGAAATAATAGTCTCACCTATCAAGACAGCATGACCACAGAACGTTTGTTCAAATTCCTAGAACCTTGCTCCACCCAGGATATGTTCTGTTGAACATATCCTTTCAGCAAGATTCAGTGGCAGCAAGGTAGTTAATATATGGGTATCCTTTAACTGATCCTTTTAGGGTAAATTTGCATCCCTTTACCATTTTGATTGCCCTTCTCAGGGTGTACTCTAAATTATAAGCTTCACTAAACAGGATTGAATACAGTGTTCCCATATGACCTGTGGAACTTAGATTTCAGTAAGAATAGCACCTCTCTTATCCTCAACTTTATAGTGTTTTCAATATTATCTAAGATTTTTAACTGATAATCATGCTTTTTTTCCTAACTCTTTGATCTCTATCACATGAATTGTTGTTTATGTTCGTCTTATACTTTTGTAATTTACTTTTTGAACCAAGGCATCAGAAATGTTATTTAAAATTCAGCCTATGTCCCGATCTATCTAAAACTTTTGGAAGCAATTCTATTGGGGATACCTTTTCATTTAGGCAAAACTCATAATCCCCCATCCATTTATTTCCCTTAATAAATGCAATATAAATTCTAGGATTTCTTTGTTATGTACAAAATTCAATTCATGATATATTTTAAAAAATACTTATTAAAGGATAGATGCTATACGAGATCTTGAAGACAGACAAAAATGGAAATGTTCTAGCCCCAGCAAAGTTTACATTCCACTAGAAGGAAAGCAACTTATTCTCAAAAAGCTAAGTGACAGTTTAGCTACATATATTAGAAAATATATATATTTCATATATATATAATCTATTACATGCAAAGAATTTGTTAATTTAAAAAATAAAAGATTATGTCAAAGCCAAGTGTCATCCTTGCGAATAGTATCTAAATTATGACTCACACCGTTTCTCATTCACATATCTAAGCCAAGCATAAAACACCTTCTCTCTTTAGTTATGGGTCCTAGTGCTAGCTGAGTCATGTAGATTTACTCAGTTCAAAAGTGCAATCATGTGCATGGGTACATATTTGTTTCAAACCAAGAGTACACATATATCAATGGTTTTAAATTCAACCTCCGTTCCAGTGGTTGATCTAAGCATTTCAGTGGTTATATTTCAAATTCTTGTTTAAGCATGATTCATGGTGGAAATCATTGACAAGAACAGAGGTTGTCAGTCTATAGCATGGGTGCCACTGAGAGGCCCTGAGGCAAGTATATTCTATGTTACCTATAGTGCTACTTTCCTATCTTTTCTTTTCTCAAAAATTCTGCCTCATTTCTAAATCTAATTGTTTTCTGCTTTCAGCTCCTCTATTCTTTTTCCCCTTCTCCTTTATCAATAACTTCTATTTGACAGTGTCAATGACTTAGTGTCAATTTGTCTTGCTACCAGCAATTTGGACTTTAAACAAATTGTCAGGACATTATTAATTTAAATCAAGTTTGACAAAATAATTTGGGTAAAGGCACTAAAAAAGTACCTAAATGAATTTTTTTGTTTCTTAAAAAATGAAAAGTTATAAACCATATGTATATATAATATTGAAGGAAATCTAATAACTCATATCTAATCTTTTTAAGTCAATACCATTTCAGAAAACACAATTGTCAGAGTAAAAGTTTCCTCTACTGCTCTGAAGATTTATAAAGAGACAAGGCCTCTGGAATGGCTAATTTAACAAATTTCATGCTTTCTCTCAAATTTCTTTTTGCCTGTTCATTGTAACCACCACAGTTTGTTTTTGAAATTTCCTTTCCCATCGTCTATTGTAACTGTTGCTTAGGTTTTTTTAAAAGCTATTGTATGATTACAATGTTCCCTGTATTTTGGAGCAGTTTACCTTCTTGGTATAGGAGGCTGCCATTCATAAAGGGAGGATAAACTAACTGCTTTGAGAGGTGCTAGAATAGCTTGTTTATTATTATTTAAAATGACTAATTTCCATTGGACTTTCAGCATACAAAAAATTGGGGCCTTATTCAAAATAAAGTAAGGTTCATTAATTATAGGAGTATAGTCAATAGTCCTTATTTTTTTAACCTAGAATTTCTTACTAAATGAGATTTTTATTCATAGGTACTGAGAAAATCCAGGAGCATAGAATAACAAAAAGAATAGTGGATTCAGGGTCAGAAGATGCTGTTCTGAACCCTTGCTCTTCAACTTGCTACTTGTTTGTCATTAGGCAAGTAAAGTCATCTCTCTAGACTTTGATTATCTCATTGGTTAAAAAAAAAGGGTGGGGGGATTTGACTGGAGGATAATCTATGAAAGGTCTTGCTGACAATCAGTCAGTAGCATTAACAAATGAACCTCTGGCACTGCCATTTGGATTTTTTGTTTTGTTTTGTTTTCTGGATCCTAAAGGATTGTATTAGACAATGAATTATCAAGAAACTTCTGAAGAAGATACTGTATGAATTCTACCGGATTTTTTTTTTCTTTTATCTTGGGAAGATAACAATGCCAGATTATGTATGGGGAAGTAGATTTCCTTTTTCCCTCAGTTACTGAGGATTTACCTGTTTTGCTTTCCTATATCGCATAAAAAGCTGCTCCCCAAAAAGGGTCCAAAGTTAATTCACTCTAAATGGTAAATAAGCAGTAGAAGTTAAAGATATTTCCAATCATTCTTGGGAGTATTTTCATTATAACAGGCAAAAAAGCACAACACAGAGTTATAACTCAAAAGCATTTACAGTGCCATGTTTATCACTGAATTACGACACTTGGTGTTTTCTTTCAATATTTTTAAACTTTTATAATTTTTTATTATTAGGCCATACCTATTATGCCAAATCAAGAAAAAAAAAACAATTTTATTATCATTTTTGGAGCTCAGAATTAAGACTGAAATTTTTTTGTGAGTGAGAAGAACCACATTCAAGTACTATTAAACCACTATTAACAAACACTGAATGGTTTTGGAAATTAATTTTTGCTGCAGATTTGAAAATATTTCTTAATGATTCTAACCAAAAGTTACAAGGCAAAGTAGACTAGTATTTATATGCAACAGTTATAGTATCGTAAAGTCACCTGCACAACAATTAAAATTATTTTAATAACAGGTAATGTTGACTACTTTATATACTTTCCGTTGATGTTAGAAGTTAAAACAAGAAGCAAGATCTTCTTTCCCACCTGAATTTACAGCAGATGTATTTTCTGAGCTACAATTCCAATAGTGGTTTCCAGGCTTCAATACAAATGCAAAAATATTTTTTTCTATTTTAAAATCTATAAAACCATATAATTAAAGATTTTGCACCTAACCTTCAGTTATAAGTGCCATATATGAAATGAAATACCATGCCAAAAGGCAAATACCAAGGGAAGACTCTAAGATAGTTTTCTATAAATGCTTTCCAAATAGTGAAGATGTTCCATTAAAATTGTAGACCTGATGATGAATTTCAGCATTTGGTAGTATCTACCTATGTGAAGACATATTTTCACAGATGAAATATATATTCCATTTAAATAAAAATCTTCTTTCCTTCATCATGATGTCTGGGGGCAGATATGAACTCAGATCTCTTTGACTCTAAACCTGCTGCTCTATCTGCTATGCCACATAGCTGCTCTTCTAAGTTTCCTTTTTTAATGGAAATAACCTGCCTCAACCTACCTACTTTTACTGGCATTGCATTTCCCAAGACCCTAACTGGAGCTGTTTGTGCAATACTTCCATGAAAAAAAGTAGCTTTAGTCTAACCCTAATGGACAGCCAGGTGTCTCATTAGATAGAACACCAGATCTGAAATCAAGAAGACCTGAGTTCAAATCTGGCTGTGTGACCCTAGGCAAATCATTTAACTCTGCTTGACTCAGTTTTCTCATCAGTGCAAAAATTTATTAACTCCAAACTGTAGTTTATTAAAGTGTATTTAACCTTTTCTTTGTTCAAGATTCCTATGAATGTAACTATGAATTTTCTTGTGGTAAATAGGTCATAGGACCAGGATGGAAGGACTATGTCCACTTAAACTTCTCTTTCTGTAAGCTATAAATGACAGTGTTTTCATTTTGTAACATGTCTGGTATGTTTCCCCTTCTTTCCTTTGACAGTGGCACCACTCTTATGTAGACCTCTGTCTCCCTCACACCTAGACTGTAGCCAGCTAGTAGGTCTACTTGCCTGAAGTCTCTCTCCATTGCAATTCATCTACCGTTAGTCATGTTGCATAGAAGAATTATAGTGAATGGGAGAAACCATGAGAAAAAACAAAACAAAATACAACAAAAGATAAAATAGTCTGCTTCATTCTGCATTCTGGCTCCATAGTTTTTTCCTGGACGTGGATGGCATTTTGCATCATGAGTCCTTTGGAAACATTTTAGGTCCTTCCATTGCTGAGAAGGGCTAAGTCTATCAAAATCAGACCTTACACACTGTGGCTGTTACTGTGTATAGTATTCTCCTGTTCTGTTAGTATTGCTTACTCAGTATCAGTTCATATAAGACTCCCCAGGTTTTTCTGAAGTCTGCCTGTTTGGCATTTCTTATGATACAATAGTATTCCATTACATTCATATACTACAACTTGTTTAGCCATTCCACAATTGATGGACATTACTTCGATTTCCAGTTCTTGGCCACCACAAAAAGAGCTGCTATAAATATTTTTGTACATGTGAGTCCTTTCCCCATTTTTATGATCTCTTTTGAATACAGCCCTAGAAGCAGTGTTGCTGGGGTCAAAGGGTATATACATTTGTATAGCCCTTTGAGCATAGCTCCAAACTGCCTTCCAGAGTGGTTGGATCAGGAAACTAAGAATTCTTAGAGTAAAAGGCAAGGAGAAAATGCATTTCAAACCAGAAGATACTTGTGGCAAAGCCTAGGTATGGAACAGAACATGTCAAGTTTGGGAGTTTGTAGATTAATGCGACTTAGCTTTCAGTAGAAGTCAAATAAATGAGTCTTTAAAATCATGTGGGAGGTATAGTATAGCAGGCTAAGGCTGAGAATTTTCTATTTTATACCTGAGACAATATTTTTCACTACTCAGGGATCAAGTCAGACATGTATCTTAGGAATATTCATTTGGTAGAAAAGGAGAAATAGGAGAGACCATGACTGAAGTTAGGTGATAAAGTAGATAGAGCACTGGGCCTAGATTCTAGACGATCTCAGTTCAATATGCTTACCAGCTGTGTGATCTTGGGCAAGTCACTTGACCTCTGTTTGCCTCTGTTTCCTCATCTGTTAAATGGGGATAGTAATAGCATCTGGCAAGGTCAAATAGGACAAAAATTATAAAGTAACTTGCACACTACTTGGCATGTAGCAAAAGTTATATAAATGTTACTACCAACTAATTATTATTAATTAAATAAAATAATAATTAAATAAAATAATTGCTACTACTATATTTTGATAGTGTTTTGTGATGCTTAAATGAGATAATGCATTCAAAGTTATTTGCAGTGGTAACACCCTATAAAATACTGTTTTTAGACAGAAGGGACTTTATATCTCATGTCTTCCAATCACTTCATTTTATAGATAAGGAAACTCAAGGCCCAGAGAGGTAAATTAAAGGTAAACCTATAAAACTTATCCCTATAGTGTTAATATCTAAAGCTTTTCCCTCTCACATTAAATTTAACCTTCTAAATCATTGTATTTGACCAGCAATTAGAGATACCAAAAAGATGTAAAGTTCTTTTTATAATAAGCAAGGAAAATATCCTGAAATTATAAGTGTAGATGAATGTTTAGAATTAAGGACAGAGTTAAGGTGAGGGTGAAGCAATCGCTTTATTCTGAGAGTTTCCTGTGAATGTGATGATTGTGTGTGTGTGTGAGTGTTTGTGTGTGTGTGCGTGTGTGTGGTGAGTATGTTTGTGTATATGTTAGGACAGGGAAGCTTCATGAATTTTGAAATGTTTAATTGAATGCTTCCACATAAAGTTCATAGACCAGCATAAAGGTTATGCATATGTTTTGAATCTCTATAAAATGGTACTGGGAAATTTAAGAATACATGATCCTCTGAGATGGTCTGCTTTACTATTTTTATATGAGTCAAAATATAAATATTAACTATCTCTTTAATATTTCATTTTAAATTTTGACTTGAAATAAGGTTCTAGAAACACCTCAAAATAAAAAACGTGAATCTATTTTAGAAAGTTAGGATATTGATAATTCACAGATTTGGTTTTTGAATAGCAAATCTTTTCTAATATGGTCATGAAAGTGAATTTTTGAGAGAGAGAGAGAGAGAGAGAGAGAGACAGAGAGAGAGAGAGAGAGAGAGAGAGAGATATCAAGTTCACATTAGCCCCAGTATACATTGCTAGATCAGTTTTCTTTCAGTTTGCTCAGTACAAAGGTGTTTGGTAAATCAAGGTCAAAATTCAGGCACTCTCTCAGCAATCAATATGATGTGGGAGTTACATACATGGTGAATTCACACAGAGAAATTAACCTCTGTGATAGGCTCAGCATGGATTTTTCATGAAACAGCTCAAGTTATACCTTAATCCCTCACAAAAAAAAAAATGCAACTTGAGATTGTCATTTGTCATTTTGTGTGGCAGAGCTACAAGTGAAATAAAGGTCTTCTGGAAAATTTATCTCAGTAACACAGAGTCGATTAGCCAGCAAGTAGCCAAGGGTGTGAATAAAGTTATGATGTTATGTCCCTGACTTTCCCCCAGCTGACTGATGGGCTTTTTCCCCTTTTTCTCTTGATCTGCATGTGTCATTATTTTAAAATATAGTTGGCAACCTGACACACAGGGCACAATTGCAAAGGTTGTTGATCATTAATTTTGATAGCCATCCCAAGGAGGACTGAACCTTTACAGACTTCACATCTGTGTAAACAAAATGAAGGCATGAGGATAGAGCATTTTAACTGAATCTTTAATAGGCATCACCTTCAATAATCAAAGTTTTTATGAAGCACAGCTTTCCAGTTGCTTTTTGGTCAGTGGTAGAAATATCTTTTCTCTTATCAAAGGATGTTGTATCATAAAGAACTGTAGAAAAATAGAATATTTCTATATGAGAAACAAATTAGCACCTACATAAATAAGTTAAGGTTTTTGAAAAAGTAATTACTCTAACTGGTATGTTCAGGAGATAACACTACCCTTTAGTAGAGTTACTTTTAAAAATACTTTTGATTTGATTTCAATGCTCTATTGTACCAGCATTATTAAGGGTCACTTCCATTGGATTTGTATGATGGCTGAGTTTGCACATGTTTATACAGATTTAGATAAATATTTTTAAAAGTCACTGTCACCTAGGAAATTTGACACCTTAAAGATTAAATCTAAGAATGTAACTGACACTTTTATCATTAGGATGACAAAACTAAAAAAAAAAGACATATTTGATAATCATTTTCTGCATTTAGTATCTGATCTAGATAAACTTTTCTCTTTTCTATTTGCAAAGATGGTAATTACTAAATTTCAGGATGTTTAAAAAAACTTTATATGTAAATGAGGAAAATATGTAAAATTAGAAAATTATGTAAAATATGTGTGTGCATGCATGTGTATGCTGGGGGTGTGTTGTTAGTGTTTCTTTTTCTTTTCAGTTATGTTTTCTTCCTTTCATACATACTTAAATTTAACTTAAGGATTTGAAAAGTACTTTTGGTATAAAAAAAATGTAAAATATTTCCCTTGTAATAGATGAACATTGTAATGCCTGAAAGGAATGGGAAAAGAACTTTGGTTTAATAAAAGCTTCTAAAATAGTTGGATAGAGAAACAATTTTTGGAATTTGACCAATTTGGGACAGAAAATAAATAGGTACAAATTATAATGGCTTAAATTAGTTTTTGAAAGATGTATGATCATGCCTTATCTGCATATCAATAGTTTGGTTACATTAAAGGAAAGAAAAAAATATTTTGTTTATTTAAAAAAACTGGAAAAATTGAGAAGGAAGATGAAATTTCAAGGTAAATGAGACAGAGAAGCATACTGAAAGCAAGTTCTTCAGGGCATTATGTACATTTGAATATAGTTGTTTCAGGACAAAATGATAAAACTTAAAAAAAGGGAGACAATATAAATACTTCAAGAATAGGGTATAATTTGATTTTATTTTTGTTATAAAGGAAGATAGCTAAAACATTTAATGTGGTATAGGTTAATACAGAACTGTAGAAAACTCCACTAAATCAGGTACATAAAAATTAAATTTATACTAGTGGTAACACAATCTTGAACGTAAAATATCTCAGGAAGGGAAAGATAATCAATAAGCTGAAAAAGTTGCAGACAATATTCCTTATATCAGCAGATTCATGAAATTTTGTCAACAACTCCTACCCCACATTTACCTTTATAAAATCTTTTTAAAATATTTATTTATTTTTAGTTTTCAACATTCACTTCCACAAGATTTTGGGTTTAAATTTTTTCCGTCTCCCCAAGATGGTGTGCAATTTGACATAGGCTATCCATATGCATTCATATTAAACATATTTTCATAATAGTCATGTTGTAAAGAAGAATTATAACCAATGGAATGAACTACAAGAAAGAAGAAACAAAACAAAAAAGAGAGAGAGATCAAAGAGTATGCTTCAATTTGCATTCAGACTCTATAATACTCTCTCTGGGTGTGGATAACATTTTTCCATTAAGAGACTTTTGGAGCTGTCTTAGAATCTAGCGTTGCTGAGAAGAACAAAGTCTGTCAGAGTTAGTCCTCTCATAATGTGACTATAACTTCTTACAGTATTCTCCTGGTTCTGTTCACTTCACTCAGCATCACTTCTATAGGTCTTTCCAAGTTTTCTGAAATTCACCTGCTCATCATTTCTTATAGCACAATAGTATTCAATTTACATTCATAAACCACAACTTGTTTAGCCATGCCCCGACTGATAGGCATGCCGTCAAATTCCAATTATTTGCTAACACATAAAGAGCTGCTATAAATATTTTTTGTACATGTAGATTCTTTCCCCATTTTTATCACCTCTTTAGGATACAGTCCTAGAAGCGGGGTCAAAGGGTATACACCTTTTTAAAGTCCTTTGGGCATCGTTTCAAATTGCTCTCCAAAATGATTGAATCAGTTTACAATTACAGCTACAATGCATTAGTGTTCCAATTTTCCCACATTTTCTCCAATTTCTAATCAATAATGATTTAGAGAATTTTTCATATGACTATAGATAGGTTTAATTTCTTCCTCTAAAAACTGGCTGTTCATGACCTTTGGCCATTTATCAATTGGGAAATGACTTGTTTTCTTATAAATTTGACTCAGTTCTCTATATATTTTTAGAAATGATGCAATGGGGTATAATTTTAAAAGGAACTTTAAATTTCATTGGAGAAATGCACTAAGTTATTATCATTTTAGTTGAATTTTGAGTCACTGAGATCAGGAGGTTTGGATTTAAGCTATTAGGAAGTACAATGCAAAAGAAAAAGATATTGAGGCTATTGGGGTGAATGGAATAATGAACTTCAGAGAAGATGGGGGAACACCATCAAGGGGAGATGGATAGGTAGGAAAACAGCTCTGCCAGAAAAGGTGTGTTTGGAAAGTTCAACAGCAGGAACAGTCAACAGATAGAAGGTATCAGCTAAGTGATTGCATTTTTTTTTTTGAGTGTCTCAGCCTCATTGGACAAGAGCTTAGTTCAATATATTAGTTCTTAGTCCTTTAACACTCACTAAAGCTTAAGGAAGGTGAAGGCTTTCAGAAGTATAGGTTACTCTTTGTTGCCTGCTTTGGTTTGGAGTGGGAGGGAAAAGGTGAAAGAAGAGGAAGAGAATTATTGTTCCTTTGCTGTGTTAAGGAGAGCTGCCTAGGTTGGTTCACTTTGCCCAACTGACAGTCAACCTGAACTGTTTGTTAAAAACTCTGTTCAGTTTACAATGTAGTATCTTGGACAATGAAGAACTGTTTTCTATTGGACCCAGAAAGAGCCAGTCTACTGAGCTTTCCAATTCTCTGGGTTAAAGGGAACTGCTATCCAGATTAAGTGGCAGCAGTTTCCAACACTCTTTTAATGTAAATTTTAGGTGAAAGAGATTGTAAATGATCCATCAGTTTGAAAACAGAAGAGAAAATTTTATCTTATTAGAAAGGTGAGAATAAAAAGACAAGCAGTCAGAAAACAAGGTCTGTGTAGGGCAAGTGCTCCTGAATAAACGAATGATAGTAAAGCCTGCAATTCAGATTCGTAAGTTCTATGTTTTGTTCACCCATGTGCTTTCCTGCTACTTACTTGTAAATGTATATACACCCTCCTTCACAGATATTGTGAAGTATATTGATGGTCAAGTACTTGTTTTTATTTACGTTCTTCCTCCCAACTTTGCTCCCTAACCAGTTCATTACTGTAATTAGTCTCATTGTCACTGTTCAAAAAAATACAAGAAGCAGACCTTAAGAGAACTAATAATACTCAAATTTAAGGAGAAAAGACAATTTGAAAGGATAAAATCGTGAGATTTCTTCATATTGTAGTAATAGGATGGAAAGGAAATATGTACCTTTTATTCCTGGACTATCTACACTCCAAGTACATTTATTTGTTAATTATGGTATGCTTTCCAATGAACATCTTATGCATTCTAGTCATCGTACCCTGACTGCTAAGTTGATATCAATGGATTTTAAATTTGATAGTGTGCTAACAGGACTAATAAAGGGGATTCTGTTTGAATTAAATTGATACATTATTCAGGGAATTATCAGACTTATTTAATTTCTGCTTGGTAAGTGATGGGGAAAACATTTAAAATTAACTATGTGAATTTTTATAACATTCAAAGAAAAATATTATATCATTGTGGCTAGGTAACAACCCTGGGAGGCTTATACATTTCATGCTTGATTTAAAGGCATTTAAAGGTATTTTGCCTTTTAATACCCTATCATTTATATGGAAGGGAAACAATATTTTTAAATGTGACAGCATGCTAGAAGTTTTAAGAAAATATAAGAAATCATCTAGCTTGTTCTCCTACTTTAAAAAATCATGCTATCGACATTAGAATTAATATTAGCAGTATTCTTCCTCTGATCTCCTCATTTGCCCTCTTAAATTGCCAAATAAAAAGGATTACATATCATTTTACATGATGGTTCTATTTATTTCAGTACAGTTATTCCTTCAATTTACATTGGTTATATGCCTGTTACATGCAATTATTAAGCTAGACCTTGGAAAGAAATGACTAAAAATAATAATAAAAAAGGGTGGCTCCTTAGAGGTGAAGTTTTGAAACTAGAGAAATTTGTATGAATTAGGCTTTGGGGGCATAGCGATGACCCAAACTAATTGACCTAAGACAATTTTAGGAAGAAACTCTTCTAAGTGATGTAGCAGGGACAACTTTTCAAAGGTATTTTGCCCCCGAAATGACCCTTGAAAAAAGGATAACAATGCTGAATGACAATTCAGGAGAGAATTTCAGACATTGACTGTTCAAAACTTATTAGTCAGAATATTGCGTACTAGGTTAGTAAAACAGTAAGCTTGAGAAATAAGTGTGCAAAGGGTTCTAATGATGAAATTAGACTGGAAAAGCAGGGTGGAATGGAGTCAAATTGTACAGTAACTTAAATGTAATTTAAGGAATTTATTTTATACCCTCTTGTGAAAAACATTCACTGATGTATTCTGAGTAGGTGAATGACCTGTGTCATATATTTTTCAGTTTACAGCAAGATGGGGACTAGTCCAAGCCTTTCAGTTTTTATTTGAGGAAACTGTGGCCTGGAGACCTGTTGACTTGGCCAGGTTCAAACAACTATTATAAGTACTGAGGTAGGATTTGCATCCAGGTCTTCTTAGCTTCAAGTTCAGTTTCCTTTCCATTTTGTCATGTTATCTCTGTGATACAAAAAGATCATTTTGGCAGCTATGGGAAAAAGTTTAGGCAGAGAGAACAATCTTAAATCTGTTATGCCATCCAGGTGAAAGGTGATTAGAATCTGAACTAGGACTGTAACCATGTGAACAGAGATCAATCAATCATCATGAATTGACAGAAAGCAATGAAAATGTGCTACGTTATTTTTAATTTTCACATATATTTTTATTCATTTAATTAAATATTTGCCAATTTAGATTTAAATAATTTAATATTCATTTGAAAGTTTTTGAATTCCAGATCCTCCACTGACCCTTCTGCAAATCCCCTACCCCTTGAGAAGGCAAACAATATATTGATTGTGTGTGTATTCATCCTTAATTGCTGAAGAAGACCATACCTTCAGAGAAATGATGGCATGACTTGCACTTGACTTTGTTTTGAGTGAGGGAGGGCTGTGCAGATCACCAGCCTCACTTCTCCTCCAGAGCCATCTGAATCCAGTGACCAGATATTCATCAGGATGACTGGAAATGACCCAGGATGAGGCAATTGGGGTTAAGTGACTTGCTCAAGGTCACACAGCTAGTGAGTGTCAAGTGTCTGAGGTGAGATTTGAACTTAGGTCCTCCTGATTCCTGCACTGGTGCTCTATCCACTGCACCACCTAGTTGCCCTTAATATATTGATTATATATGTGATGTCATGCAAAATATATTTCCATATTAACCATGTTGCCAAAGAAAATACGCAAACCAAAAAATAAGAAAAATCAAGAAAGTAAAAAGTGTATACTTCAATTTGTACTCAGACTTTATTCATTTTCTCTCTGGTGGCGGATAGAATTTTTCATCCTGGGTCCTTTGGGATTGTCTTCCATCACTGTCTTGATCAGAGAAGTTAGGTCTAAGTTGCTCATTGTTGCAATATTGCTATTCCTGTGTACAATGCTCTCCTGCTCACTTTACTTGGTGTCAGCTCATACAAGATTCCCCAGTTTTGTCTGATGCCATCCTGCTTGTCATTTCTTCTAGCACAGTAGTATTCTATTACAAACATAGAACAATTTTTTTAGCTGTTACCTCATTGATGGGCTTTTTACCTCAACCTCCATTTTTTTTTTTACCACCACAAAAAGATCTGCTATAAATGTTTTATACCCCTTTCGGAATAGCTGCAAATTATTCTCCAGAATTATTGGACTAGTTCACAACTCCACCAGCAGTGCATTAGTGTTTGAGTTTTCCCACATACCCTCCAACATTTACCATTTCCATCTTCTGTCATTTTAGCCAATTTGATGTATGAGGTAGTACTTCAAGCTTCTTTTCAATTGTATTTTTCTTGTTTATTAAAAATCAATTAAAAAATAACTATAGATATAGATTTTGTTTCTTCAAAAAAAAACTGCTATATTTTGTGTGATCCTGACTGAGGCCTCATATTTGATTGTTTTTTTCTACTTGCTTTCTCCTTAAACTGAGACCTATGGAATGTGACTATAATATTCCTGGGAGTGTTCATTTTGAGGTCTTCAGGTGTTGATTGGTGGATTCTTTCAACTTCTATTTAAAACTTTGTATCTAAGATATATGGACAGTTTTCTTTGATGATTTCTTGAAATATAATATCCAGAGTCATTTTTTTGAGACTTTCAAGTAACACAATCTATTTACCAGGTCAGTTATTTTTTCATTTTTTTAAAATTTTGTTTTATTATTTCTTGAAGTTTCATGGAGTCATTAGCTTCAACTTTTGCAATATTAACTTTCAAGGAATTACTTTTTTAGTCAGCTTTTGTACCTCTTTTTCTACATCAAAAAACATTTTCCTCAGTGAATTTTTGTGCTCACTCTCATTAGAATTAATTCAAAGAGGGAAGAATATATGTTCACATGGGTATAGAAATCTCTCTTAGCCAATAAAGGAATAAGAGGAGAAGGGGTTAGATATTTGGGGAGGATTATAGAAGGGAGAGCAGATTAAGGAAGGTAGTGGCTAGAAGCAAAACAAACTTTTGTGGATAGAATAGACAATAAAGAGGGAGTGCAAGATAAAGAGAAAAAAATAGGATGCGGGGAAATTCATAATTTACCCATACACTTACTCATAAAATGGAAGCAGATATGAGAATGAATTAGAAACAAGGATTCAACATTATGTTGTTTGCAAGAAACACATTTGAAATAGAAAGACACAAAGTGTTAAATAAAGGTATGAACCAGAATCTGATCCAGAAATCTTCAACTGAAACAAAAAGGCAGAAGTAGCAATTATGATCTTAGACAAAGAAAAAGCAAATATAGATCTAATTAAATGAAATAAACAGGAAAACTATGTTTTGCTACAATGCATCATAGACAATGAAATAATATAAAAATAGAGCATACTTCTCTGGCAAAGTCTTAATTTTTGAACTATTTAGGAAATTGAGTTAAGTCAATTTTTAAACATGAGGAGCATTTTCCTATTAATAAATGTTCAACTTTTTTTTCTCAGAAGGAGTAATCAAAACTATTTACAATCATATGAAAAAGTGCTCTAAATCATTATTGATAGTTGTTGTTAAGTCATTTCAGTCATATTCAACTTTTTATGACCGTATTTGGGGTTTTCTTGGCAAAGATACTGGAATGGTTTGTGATTTCCTTCTCCAGCTCATCTTATAAATGATGAAACTGAGGCAAACTCTTCTAAATGACTTACACAGGGACACAAAGCTAGTCGGTGTATGAGGCTGGATGTGAACTCATAGAGATAAATCTTCTGACTCCAGTATCAGCACTCTTTCCGCTCCATGACCTTGTTGCCATTGACTGGAGAAAGGCATATTAAAACAGCTCTGAGGTACCACCTCACATTTTTCAGAAATTACAAAATCTGGAAAAAAGTCTCATTAATACATTGTTAGTGGAGTCGTAAACTTGTCCAATGATTCTGAAAAACAATCTGGAATTATACCCACAGGAGTTGTAAAATTGTGTATTGTCTTTGACCCCACAATACCGCTACTAGTTCTGTACCCCAAAGAGATAAAAGAAAAAGAAAAAAATGTAAGTACAACAATATTTATAGCAACTATTTTTGTGGTGGCAAAGAATTTGAAATTGAGGGAATACTTATCAATTGGAAAATGGCTGAACAAGTTGTAGTATAACAATCTGATGGAGCACTATTGTGTTATAAGAAATGAAGAAAAGTATGATTTCCAAAAAAAAAGTGGGAAGATCTTTATGAACTGATACAAAATAAAGTGAACAACATCAAGAGATAGTTGTATATAGTAACAGGAATGTGGTAATGATGATCAACTGTGAAAGATTTAGCTACTTTGATCAATAAAATTACAAGACAAGCCCAAAGGACTATGATGAAAAATGCAATCCACCTCCAAAAAAAGAACTGATTGAGTTCATATTGAAGTATTACTTTCTCACTTTTTTTGTTTTTCTTGCTTTTTGTGATATAGTTAATATGGAAATAAGTATGTTTTGCATGATTTCCTATGTAATACTGACTTATTGATTTTCTTCTCACAGTGAGAGCGTGGTGGGAGAGACGGTGAGTGATGCAGTTTTTCTTTTTCAAACTATCTGTCCATTTTAAGTAGATTGCCAGTTTTACTGGTGTATAATTAAGCAAAATAACTCCTAATATCTGTTTTGCACTCATCTTCATTGGTAGTGCATTCATCCTTTTCATTTATGATGTTGGTCATTTGAATTTCTTCATTTTTAAAAATCTGATTAACTTTTATTTTTCAAAATAAAACCAACTCTTAGTTTTGATTACTACTTCAATGGCTTTTTTTCCAATTTTATTTTCAGGATTTCTTTTTTGGTGCTTAATTGGAGATTTTCATTTGCTCTTTTTTTTTTTTACTTGTTTTCCCCTTTCATTGATCTGCTCTTTCTCTCTTTTATTAACATATGCATTCAGAGACATTTTTCCCCTGACTACTTCTTTGGCTTCATCACACAAATGTCGGCACGCTTTCTCATTGTTGTCATTTCCTTTAATGAAATTATTGTTTATTCTTTGACCCATTCATTCTCTAGGATTAGATTATTTAGTAATGAATTACTTTTAGTCAATATTTCCATAGCTAACTATTGAACTTAATTTTATTGCTTTGTGATTGAAAATGGGTGCATTTAATATTTCTGATTTCTGCCCAAATATCTCATTGACTTCTGAGAAGGTGCCATGTAAAGCATAGAAAAAGTTCATGCCTTTCTATTTGCATTTGATTTTCTCCAGAGTTGTATCATATTTAACTTTTCTACAGTTCTATTAATGTCCGTAACTTCTTTCTGATTTATTTTGTGGTTAAATTTATCTAGCTCTGAGAAAACGAAGTTGAGGTCCTCCAAAACAGTAATTTTGCTATTTCCTCCTGTTATTAATTTAACGTTTTCTGTAAGAATTTGGATATCATGGGGCAGAGCCAAGATGGCAATGTAACAGCATGGACTTTCTAGAGCTCTCCTGCCAAGCTGAGGCAAATAGCTTTTAAAATATACTTTTGCACAGATTCTGGAGCTTCAGAACTCCCAGAGTAATTGAGTGAAGCAAATAGCCAACCCAAGACAGCCTGGAAGGTCACCCAGAAGGGTCTATTATGCCACGATGGGAGCAGAGGGCAGTCTAGTGTGGGCCACATGTGCACAGAGGGGACCTGAGCAGGCCTTGGGGGGACTGAATCTCTCACACTTGTAGTGGTTTTCAGACTTCAGGACCCCAAAACACTGAGAAAAAATTGGAAGGTCAGTGGAAAAAGCCTGTAAGAGCATTGCAAGAGAGTGGAGTGGTCTGGTCCCAGCCCCAGGCCAGCAGAGGGGGGAGGGGGCAGAGAAACCCATGACAGCCATAACAGGAAGAGTGGCAGCTGCAGCCACTGTTTCTGGAGCTCTAAGCCCGCAGATTCACAGATTGTGGGGGGATCATGTGGCTGACAGTAAATACCCCACTCCCACAGAAAGCAAAGAACTACATTTACAAAGAGCTCAAAAGTCAAGTAAATGGCTAGGAATATAAGCAAAAACTAGAAAAAGAATCAGACTATAGAATCTTAGTTTGATGACAAAGAAGATAAAAACATGCAAACAGAAGAAAACAAAGTCAAAACTCCTCCATTCAAAACCTCCAAGAAAAATATGAATTGGTCTCAGGCCATGGAAGAGCTCAAAAATGATTTTGAAAATCAAATAAGAGAAGCAGAGCAAAAAACTGGGAAGAGAAATGAGAGTGATGCAAGAAAACCATGAAAAACAAGTCAACTGCTTGCTAAAGGAGACCCAAAAAATGCTGAAGAAAATAACTTTAAAAAATAGACTTACCCAAATGACAAAAGAGATCCAAAAAACCAATGAAGAGAAGAATGCCCTAAAAAGTAGAATTTGGACAGATGGAAAAGGAGGTCCAAAAGCTCACTGAGAGAAATAATTCCTTACAGATTAGAATGAAGCAGATAGAAGCTAATGACTTTATGAAAAACCACAAAATTATGAAACAAAACCGAAGGAATGAAAACATAACAATGTGAAATATCTCATTGAAAAAACAACTGACCTGGAAAATAGATCCTGGAGAGACAATTTAAAAATTAGAGAACTACCTGAAAGCCATGATCAAAAGTTGAGCCTAGATATCATCTTTCATGAAATTATCAAGGAAAACTACCCTGATATTCTAGAACCAGAAGGGAAAACAAATATTGAAAGAATCCACTGATCACCTCCTGAAAGAGATCCCAAAAGGAAAAGACAAAGGAATATTATAGCCAAATTCCAGATTTCCCAGGACAAGGAGAAAATATCTCAAGCAACCAGAAAGAAACAATTGGAGTATTGTGGAAATGCAATCAGAATGGCACAAGATCTAGCAGCTTCTGGGTTAAGGGATCACACCACTTCGAATATGATATTCCAGAAGTCAAAAGTACTAGAATTAAAGTCAAGAATCACCTACCTAGCAAAACTAAGTATAAAACTTCAGGGGGAAAATGGTCATTCAATGAAATAGAGAATTTTCAAGGATTCTTGATGAAAATAAAAATATCTGAATAGAAAATTTGACTTTCAAAAACAAGATTCAAGAGAAACATGAAAAGGCAAACAGGAAAGAGAAATAATAAGGGACTTACTAAAGTTGAACTGTTTACACTCCTACATAGAAAGATAATATTTGTAACTCTTGAGACTTTTCTTAGTATATGGGTACTTCAGGGACTATATTCATTCAGACAGAGGGCACAGAGTGAGGTAAATAAGGAGGGATGATATTTAAAAACACAAAATCAAAGGATTAGACAAGAATATATTGGGAAGAGAAAGGAAGAAGTGGAATGGGACAAATTATCTCTCACATAAAAGAACCAAGAAAAAGCTTTTTCAATGGAGGGGAAAAGAGGGGAGGTGAGAGGGAAAAATGAAGCTTATTCTCATCACATCTGGCTTAAGGAGGGAATAATACGCACACTCAGTTTGGTATTTTACGTTTCAGGAAAGTAGTAGAGAGGGGTATATGTGGAGTCTGAGGGATGATAGAAGGGAGGGAAAATGAGAAGAGGGGGTAATTAGAAGTAAACCCTTCTGGGGAGGGACTAGGTCTAAAGAGAGAATAGAATAAATGGGGAGCAGGATAGGATGGAAAGAAATAGAGTTAGTCTTTCACAACATGACTTTTATGGAAGTCTTTTGCATAACTACCCATGTATAATCTATATTGAATTGCTTGCCTTCTCAGTGGGATGGGTGGAGAGGGAGAAAGGTAGAGAAGTTAGAACTTAAAGTTTTAAAAATGAATATTAAAAATTGATTTTACATGTAACTGGGAAATAAGATATACAGGCAATGGGATATAGAAATCTATCTTGCCCTACAAGGAAATAGAGGAGAGAGGATAAGGAAAGGAGAGGTGTGATGGAAGGGAGGGCAGATTGAGGGAAGAGGTAATTAGAGTGCACAATTTTCAGAGGGAGGGCGGAAGAGAGAGATGGGGAGAAAATTTGGAACTCAAAATCTTGTGGAAATGAATGTTCAAAACTAAAAGCAAATAAATTTTAAAAAAGAATTTGAATATCATGCTTTTGGGTACATGAATGTTACACCAATATTTTCTTTTTTCTATGTTACCTTTTACATGATGCCATTTCCCTGATTGTCTTTTAAAATTAAGTCTAGTTTTACTTTTGCTTGTTTGAGATCATGATTGCTACTTGTATCTTTTTCTTACTTTAGTTAAAACATAATAGATCCTGTTCCAGACCCCTATTTTATTCTGTTTGTGTCTCTCTGTTTCAAGTATATTTCTTATAAAAATAACAGCAACATATTATTGGATTTTTGTTTTTCAACTATTTTCCTATCTGTTTCTGTTTTATGGCTGAATTTATTCCATTTAAGTTAACACTTACAATTACTAACTCATTTCTTTTTATCTATTTTATTCTGTTTATCTTTCTTTCTCTTTTTATTTGGTCCCTCCCATAAGTTCAGTTTTTCTTCTCATTACTACCTTCCTTTATCAGTCCTGTCTTTTGTCACCCCCTTCCTTTATCCAAATTTTGGCTTGGGGTAACAAGAACAACAGTGGTACTATGAACACAAATAAGGAAATTTGGAGAAGGTGAAAAGTTTAAAAGGAAAAAAAAATGTAAGTCAGATTTGAACATGGAGAATTTGAGATACTTTTGGAACATCAATATTGTAGAATTCCAATCCCTAATTCGAGATTCAGTTGTATAGAACTTGCATTTGTATTTCACTTTAAGGTATATAAAGTCCTTTTCAAATATCTCATTTTTTTCCTCACATCTCTGGAAGGTAGGTGTTATTATTATTACCCCTCTTAACTGATTAGGGAGCTAAAGCAGTCATAGATTAAAAGACTTGCCTAGTAAGTATCTGAGGCTGACTTTGAACTCAGATTCCTGACTCCAGATTCAATGTTCTAGCTACTGTATCACCTAGCTAGATAGCTGTAAATATGTGTATGTATATATATATATATATATATATGTATATATATATACACACACACATATATATATATATATATATATACACACATATATATATTATATATATAATATATTACAAGGTCACCTGATTATCAAAATCCATAACTTTTGTGAATAATTAACCAAGATGCCCATAAAGTCAGCATGATCTCTTTTTCTCACTGTCTGTTATCGATGCGTCATATACTCCATCACTCAACAATCTCTCTGTCAATTAAGGTTATATTACCTTGTATAGATTTCAAAAATTTAAAGAAAAATTTAAACATCTACATTGTTCTACTAAAAGAAATGGAGAAACAGACAAAATTTTATAATCTACTGGATCATAGGAACATCTGCTCACATGATTTAATTGTAATTCAAGATGATTTGAGGAGAGGAAGAATGATAGAATGCAGGAATATCATAGAAGGCTTAATGAAAGATTTGGTATCTGAACTGGACCTTAAGGGTAGGTTAGGACTCTACGAGGTAGATTTGAGAAACAGGTATATTTCTCTAGACCGAGGGATGGGGATTATTTGTGGGAATGCACAAGTTTACCAGATAGGTGCTTAGTTCTAGGGATAACTAGTAGACCATTTTGGAAGAAAACTGTGAAGCAGTTAAGAGAGGTAAGGATTTACCTTGTATTTTAGAAATTTTTATTCTGTTATTTACCACAAAGCTAAGAGGAAAAGATACTATGATTCTGCATCATTTTTTCACTACCATCTAGAAAAGTGTCCAAGATGTACTAGATACTTACCAAATGTTTTATTTCTAATTCACTTGATTTTGCCTCTTTGACAGACTAGATAGAGAGGAATGTAAAAGTTGACCTTAAATTGCTCATGTTTAAATATTTTTTCATTATTAATTGTGTCAACTGTAAATGCAATTGGGTTAAAATTCTTTCTTAATGATTACAAATCTCTGAGAACATTAAACTTTATGTTTTTAGGTGAATTGACAAAATCAAATCAACATGAATCTCCTGCATTGCTCTTATATAATATAGAGATATCATTGGTATTACAGGAAAAACCTCATAAGAAGGTAGCAATGACCTAAGGACTGGACAAGGTCATAAGTAGTTGGCTTGCCAAGTTCAGGGTCCTTGGTTACCTAGTTCACTTGTGGTAGAGTTAGCAAGCAACCAAGGCAGAGAGGCCCTCCAGTGACATGGGAAAATGTCCTGGTGGGACGACCCAATTTCTCCAAACATGAAGCTTGAATAAATGTTTTCCTGAATCCAGGACACTAAGATTTGTTTTGTTGCCATTGCTGAGTCATTTCAGTTGTGTTTGATTCTCCATGACTCCATTTGGGATTTTCTTGGTAAGAAACCTGGAGTACTTTATTATTTCCTTCCCCTGCCCATCTTACAGATGAGGAAATGAGGCAAACAGGGTTAAGTGACATGCCCAGAATAACACTGCTAGGAAGTGTCTAAGACTAGATTTGAACTTGGGTTTTCCTGACTCCAGGGCTGGTGCTTTATTGACTCTGCCAACTAGCTGCTCCCTAAGACTTAGTAGACTAGACCAAACTCTGATTGACTGTCACTGCAGGAATTATATCACCTACAGAGATGCTTTATGAATGTTAATCTGGAGGAAGACTATCCCTAACAGAAGAGAGATATCTGTGAAGGGGCATATGTGTCAGGAAGAAAAGATAGCACTTGTGTTGGGTAGTTTTGGGATGGTCACTAGGGCTTCTCTCCACAGGTCTGGTGTGAGGCCAGCAAGGACTTAGGAAATCTCTATCTTACTTCAACGGGAATTTAGGTAACTAAATCTTTCCCCAATGTGGAGTAAAGAAATGAGGCTTCAGTCCTTCTAAGGCTTTACTGTTTAATGTAAAGTCTTGAAGAGAGAGGCCAACTACTTTCCTCTGCATCACAAGAAGAACCACTCAAGGTACTGTGTTTTGAAGGATGAGTAGAAACCCTAATGGATAGGACTTTTTGAAGCCTTTGTCCTCACTCAGCACAAAGCTTCAGCAAGTTAGGAAGGGCTCAAGGATCAGTCACAGAACTCTAAGTGTACAGATATGACAAAGAGTGTGCATGACATGGCTATTAATACAAGTGATCCTTTCAATAAAGATGAATGAAAAGCTATAAGAAGAAAATGTGTTGCATATGGAAACACTAAGATTTTCCCTTCAGGTTTTTAGTTGAACAGTTGTTCAGCAATAGGTGGTTATAGAAGACATTAGCAAACAGAAAGTACAATAAAGAATATAGGGGGAAAATGTCTACACCTTTGCTAGTGTGATCCAATGTACCGTGGATCCTGACTCTCCCTAGGAAGAAGAAAGGAGAGTCTTAGGAAAGAGCAGGTAGCAGGGGGAGGGAGGTCTCCAGTATAGTCCTTTTTTTAATTGAAATTATTACTCACCACTGACAGAGATAACAAGGCCTGCTATTGGCATATGACGAGCAAAACAGAAGAACTCTTATGTTGCAACCAACTCTACCTTGTTTGCGAGCTGGTTACTGAATTTTAGACATGAACATTTCCACCTGAGAAAGTCCCCTATAGTCAAGAATAAGGGCTTGATTTATTATTTTGTTGGCTAGATTTCAAAAAATGTTAAGAATGTAGATTAAATAAAATTATATACGCATGCTTCCTCTCATACCCCCAGACATGGTTGTTAAACATTTGCAAACATGCCTCTGCCCTAGACCAGAGCTATTGTGCAAGACTTTACTCTTAGTCCAGATGCCTGGATAAGTAAGGAACATAAATCTGATGACAAAGTGTGGTGGTAGACGTGAGTAGGACAGGTTGTTCTGGTATAAGAAGATTGAAGGAACCTGACAAAATTCTCTCTGCCTTTGAGTATTGTAGATATCCAAAGTGAACAGAATACATAACATGTAGGAAAGCAGCTGTTGCATTTCCTCATTCTCTGAATTTATGTGTTCAGCATAGTGTATGTCCCAGCTTAGTGACTTGAACATAGTGTGACCTGAATAAATGCTTGCTGATTCATTGATTTGGTTTCCCAAAGAGAAATAGCCTTGACATGGATGTGTCCTTTTTTCTTCCATGATTTTGCCAATAAGCATCAGAGAAATAGCCCCAGAAATGTGTGTGTGTATGTGTATGTGTGTGTGTGTGTGAGAGAGAGAGAGAGAGAGAGTGTGTGTGTGTGTGTGTGTGTGTGTGTGTGTGTGTGTGTGTGTGTGTGTGTGTGTGTACCTCTGTCTTGGATCCAGTCTGCTATAATAGTTTTTGAATCTTGTCGCTGGGTGTAACGGAGTCAATGATCCAGTAAGAGCTGAACCTGTGAGTATGAAGTCTTTCAGAGATGGCTTCAGCTACACTTCTTAAAGGATGTGACCCATCACCTGAACATTATGTTTTGAGAGCCCAAGCATAAGAAATAACAGATTCAAAAAGTGGGAAGTGGAGAAAAAAAGCAAAGTGTACCTAGTTTGCAGTTTTCCCTTAATCTTTGATAACAGTTACTGTGCCAAGGAAAACAACAGATAAACAAACTGAATTATCAAAACATTGTCTGTTTTTAAGAGGTTATAAATAGAATTTTTTTCTAATTCAGCAAGAGATCAAAGAAAAGAGAAAAGGAATTATCTATGCCAAAATTTTTATAAAGCTCTTTTTATGGTGGCAAATAATTTGAATTTGAGGTGATACTTGTCAATTAGAAAATGGCTGAATAAGTTATAGTAAATGACTGTGCTGGAATATTACTATGCTGTAATAAATGATGAACAGGATGCTTTTAGAAAACCCTGGGAAATCTTTTTTTTTTATTAATTTATTTAACTTTTAACATTCATTTTCACAAAATTTTGGGTTCCACATTTTCTCCCCTTTTGTCCCCTCACCCCACCCCAAAACACCAAGCGTTCTAATTGCCTCTGTCTGCCAATCTCCCCTCCCTCCCTCCTCACCCCTTCCCTTTGGAAGGCAAGCAATTCAATATAGGCCAGATCTGTGTAGTTTTGCAAA
Organism: Notamacropus eugenii; assembly: GCF_028372415.1. NCBI lineage: Eukaryota > Metazoa > Chordata > Mammalia > Diprotodontia > Macropodidae > Notamacropus > Notamacropus eugenii. The sequence continues at coordinate 350,569,899 of NC_092875.1, forward strand.
TGACTTCCATAACAGTAGTGTTGTGTAAGAACTAATTATATTTCCCTCCATCCTATCCTGTCCCCCATTACTTCTGTTCTCTCTTTTGATCCTGACCCTCCCCATGAGTATTGACCTCAAATTGCTCCCTCCTCCCCGTGCCCTCCCTTCCATCATGCCCCCCCACCCTGCTTATCCTCTTATCCCCCACTTTCCTATATTGTAAGATAGGTTTTCATACCAAAATGACTGTGCATTTTATTCCTTCCTCTAGTGGAATGTGATGGGAGTAAACTTCATGTTTTTCTTTCACCTCCCCTCTTTTTCCCTTCATTAAAAAGTCTTTTGCTTGCCTCTTTTATGAGAGATAATTTGCCCCATTCCATTTCTCCCTTTCTCCTCCCAATATATTTCTCTCTCACTGCTTGATTTCATTTTTTTTAAGATATGATCCCCTCCTCTTCAGTTCACTCTGTGCACTCTGTCTCTATGTGTGTGTGCATGTGTGTGTGTGCTATCCCACCCTGTACCGAGATGCTGAATAGTTTCAAGAGTTGCAAATATTGTCTTTCCATGTAGGAATGTAAACAGTTCAACTTTTGTAAAGTCCCTTATGACTTCTCTTTGCTATTTACCTTTTCATGCTTCTCTTCATTCTTGTGTTTGAAAGTCAAATTTTCTTTTCAGCTCTGGTCTTTTCATCAAGAATGCTTGAAAGTCCTCCATTTCATTGAAAGACCAATTTTTCCCCTGAAGTATTATATTCAGTTTTTCTGGGTAGGTGATTCTTGGTTTTAGTCCTAGTTCTTTTGACTTCTGGAATATCCTATTCCACACCCTTCAATCCCTTAATGTAGAAGCTGCTAGATCTTGTGTTATCCTGATTGTATTTCCACAATACTTGAATTGTTTCTTTCTAGCTGCTTGCAGTATTTTCTCCTTCATCTGGGAACTCTGGAATTTGGCCACAATGTTCCTAGGAGTTTCTCTTTTTGAATCTCTTTCAGGCGGTGATCTGTGGATTCCTTGAATACTTATTTTGCCCTCTGGTTCTAGAATCTCAGGGCAGTTTTCCTTGATAATTTCATGAAAGATGATGTCTAGTCTCTTTTTTTGATCCTGGCTTTCAGGTAGGCCCATAATTTTTAAATTGTCTCTCCTGGATCTATTCTTCAGGCCAGTTGCTTTTCCAATGAGATATTTCACATTATCTTCCATTTTTTCATTCTTTTGGTTTTGTTTTGTGATTTCTTGGTTTCTCATAAAGTCACTGGCCTCCATCTGTTCCATTCTAATTTTGAAAGAACTATTTTCTTCAGTGAGCTTTTGAATCTCCTTTTCCATTTGGCTAATTCTGCTTTTGAAAGCATTCTTTTCCTCATTGGCTTTTTGAACCTCTTTTGCCAATTGAGTTAGCCTATTTTTCAAGGTGTTATTTTCTTCAGCATTTTTTTAGGTCTCCTTTAGCAGGGAGCTGATCTGCTCTTCATGCTTTGACTGCATGTGTCATTTCTCTTCCCAGCTTTTCTTCCACCTCTCTAACTTGATTTTCTATGAGCCCTTCTATGACCTGAGCCCATTGAGTGGGCTGGGATATAGAGGCCTTGACTTCTGTGTCTTTGCCTGATGGTAAGCATTGTTCTTCCTCATCAGAAAGGAAGGGAGGAAATGCCTGTTCCCCAAGAAAGTAACCTTCTATAGTCTTATTTCTTTTCCCTTTTCTGGGCATTTTCCCAGCCAGTGATTTGACTTCTGAATATTCTCTTCACACCCACCTTGCCTCCAGATCCGCCCAGCCAGCACTTGGGGACTGAAATTCAAATGCTGCTTGCCAGCCTCAGGGCTTTTGGCGGGGTCAGGGCTGCTATTCAGTGTGAGATTAAGTTCAGGTGCTCAGGTCAGGGCAGGGCCGCCTCACAGGCTCAGTTCCCTCAGGGGGTTTATGCAGAGACCAACAATGGATCCAGGCTCCTGCCTGCTTGGGAAGCCTTGGTCTGCTCCCGTCTCCACTGTTGCCTCCCGAGGGGGCCTGAGTTATGGGGGCACCCCACTCCCCTCTCGACCCACCAAAGAGACCCTCTCACCGACCCCTGTCACCTGTGGGTGGGGGAACCCACGTGGCCGCTGGAGATTCCGTCCCTGAAGCGCACTCGGATCATTTCCTCTCGGTGCCATGGCCGCGGCAGGGCTGTACTCAGCTCCCAGTCCCAGCGCCCAGTCCGCGGCACGAAGGACCTTTTGTGAGAGGTTTGCAGGTCTCTCTGGAACAGAAATCTCCCTCGCTCTAATGTTCTGTGGCCTCTGGGTACAGAATTCACCGTGAGTTACTTTTTTTGTAGATGTTCTATGGGTTGAGGGTTCAGAGCTATGTGTATGTGCGTCTTTCTACTCCGCCATCTTGGCTCCGCCCCCAACCCTGGGAAATCTTGTGTGAATTAACACAAAATGAAATGAGCAGAACCACGAGAACATTGTACACGATAAAGACAATATTTTAACGATATTTGTCTGTGAAAGACTTAGATACTCTGATCAAGACAATGATAGAGGAAAACTCCAACAGTCTATGAAGAAAAATGCTGTCCACCTCCAGAGAGAGAACTGATGAGCTCTAAGTGCAGATCGAAGCATATTTTTCACTTTCTTTGTCTTGCTTTTTTTATGCAATGTGGCTGATATGGAAATATGTTTTGAATGACTTCACATATGCGATTGATATATTGCTTGCCTTCTCAAAAAACAGAAAAGGAGTAGAAGGGAGAGAAAGAATTTGGAGGTAAAATTTTGTTGAACATTAATTTTAAATATATGTATATATGTGTGTGTATATATATGTGTATATATATATATGTGATTGGGAAATATTTTATGAAATAAATAAAAATATATTCAAAAATCTTTCCAGTCTAGTCTCTCCCTTTTTGTCTTGGTATCTTCTTTTTAAATCCCAATCTTTATTCCCCTGGGAAGATGAAAGAAGAAAGGAAAGGAAAGGAAAGGAAAGGAAAGGAAAGGAAAGGAAAGGAAAGGAAAGGAAAGGAAAGGAAAGGAAAGGAAAGGAAAGGAAAGGAAAGGAAGATAAGGAGGAATTGATATTTTTTTGTCCCCAAATTCTCTCCTGTTTATCCAAACTTAGACTAATGCTCAATGTACTCCATAAACTGACTTCAACTCACCTTTCAAGAGTCAGGCCCATGTATATGTTCATCACTATAACTAAGCTGTTGTTGTTGTTTATCCTTTGTTTTTTGAAATGACCAATGACATCATGATGCCGAGGTAAAATAGTGGATAATCCATGATGTCTTGACTTGAGTGGCAGGACAAGAATCAAGATAACTGGTGGTGGCCCAGGATATAGTGGATGACTTTCATGTCTGCTCTATCTGACCAAATTCTCAGCTCCAAATTGCCTACTTTAGCCACCTTTATGGATGTTGGAATACATTATTCTCATCCACCTATGCATCTAAGGGAAGTCTTCTCATGCTTGAAGCAGAAGTCATCAATGGAATTGAGGCCTGCTGATTGCCTTCAATTGGGTTTAGACCATCTGATGAGACAGTTTTACCTGGGTAAGACATGTTACAGCTTCTTTGGAGCCAAAAGGGAGAATTGGATGACAGATGGACATCCAAAGTGGATGAGTGTCTGAAAAAGACTTGGCAAGATCTCACATCAGAGGTGCTGGTCCTCTCTGAACATTCCATACTGCCAAAACTAAACTGCAGTAATTCCTTAACTATATTAATTCAGAGAAAGACTCTGAATTTCAGGGGTGAGCAGAGAGTTTTTGTTCCCATTTGGTATGGTTTTCTCTTTCGTGTTGGAACTACTTGAGTCAGCATATTAAGACAGTCCATTTAAACAGTGAAGTGACTCAAACATTACTAATTTATTTGGGACTGACCCTTCATCATTCATTTGCACATATGTACACACACACACACACACACACACACACATATATATATGTACATATGTATGTGTATGAACACATACACACTCACAGGGCAATTACTGTGAACAAAGAGATAGAAGAAGATAGGGAGGACACATTTTTGTGAGATAACACAGATGCACCAGTTTGAGAAACTTGGATGATTTTCCTCTTCTTTGTCTCTACCTCCTGCTACTGTTTAGCCCACTTTAGAGAAGCATCTAGAAGGGCATGAACAAAGTCTACGTAAGCCTCTTTCTTTCTTCCTTTCTTCCTTTCTTCCTTCCTTCCTTCCTTTCTTTCTTTCTTTCTTTCTTTCTTTCTTTCTTTCTTTCTTTCTTTCTTTCTTTCTTTCTTTCTTTCTTTCTTTCTCTCTTTCTGTCTCTCTCTGTCTCTACTATACAAATACACATATGTAAATAGACACACAAATATATATGTACATATATACACATACATACACATAGATATAGATATCTATACCTAATCCATATCCATACCCAAATCCATATCTATATAACTATATCAAAGTGTCTAAGTGCATATATGTTAGTGTCTATACATATATAAATATGTATATACCTGCATACATGCATGCACACATGCATACATACACATATTTTTGTATGTGTGTGCATGCACATGTACATATCTATGTTTGTGTGTATGTGTGTGATGTAACATGTTGCTAAGTTCATCTGGGGACATGGGCTCAGTAACACTGAGGAGTTGCCCTCTAATGATTCCATGCCTCAGCTCCCTTGGGAAATGACTGATGTAATTTCTGAATCAAGTTCCTTGCCTTTTCTTCTTCTAGCCATGACCAATAAGGGCTATAAACATGATACACTGAAAAATACACAGAAGAGTAATGTCAATTCTAGAGAATCTAAACATTATAATTAATCAAATTATAATTAACCAAGAATTAGTCTAAATATGCCACAGTTATAACATTAAGAAAGGGTATATTACATAAATATATATATTCTTTTAAAGAGATTCTGAACTGGTTCTTGATTGAAGTTCCTTATTCAAACCCTTTTGTGAGTCATGTATTCAGCATTGTTTTCCATAATGTGAGTAGTTCTTAGCAGGCTAGAGTGAAAAAATCAAATTTAAAAAAACATAATTATTTGGTACAATGATGAGTAGCAGACAGGCAAGCTAATAGTGATTTTCAAAAAGATGAAGGATTATTATTTAGAGCATGGTGACCATCTGTTCTTTATCTTTGGTGGGGAAAGATGAGGAACAAGAGGAAATAGACTTAAACTGAATCATAAGGGAATAATTTGAGATATAAGGAAGAACTTCCTGGTGCTGGAATGGGTTGCCAAAGGAAGTTATGGAATCTACTTTCTTCAAAGTCTTTAAAAATAAGTCCTGTCTAAAACAAAGTCCAGGTTTTCATCCAGTCTTAGAGGATAGTTACTGCCCAGTAGTTCCTTCTAAGAAGTGAGAGCCTGTTATCTGAACTCTTAAATATATCCTTTCTGCCTATGTCTCCCTTGTCTCATAACCCTACTGATCTCTGATTCTGCATTAATTTTTCTTTTCTGGATGTTCTCTCTGTCTCCCTGTCTCTCTGTCTCTCTGTCTCTGTCTCTGTCTCTCTCCCTTTCTCATATATATGTGTGTGTGTCTGTGTGTATGCACACATATATGCATGTATACGTATGCATGTATGTATGCACACATTCATATATGAATGGGCATATGCTTGTATATTCATATCTGTTATCTACCCATCTATCTATAAATACTCATGTGTATGATGAATATGTGTGTGTTAGATTAAGCCAATATTCTTTCACCTAATGTAAGAAAAATGTAAAGAAAAAAAGATTAAAATAAACAAAGCGGCATATTCATGGCAACATGTGGTCCCAAATGTGAAAGTTAACGCCTGAGACCTCTCACTTTTCACTCAAAACTTTAAGCATGTCTTCCATTGATGGATAGCAGGAAAGAAGGGTGGCTGGCTAATGCAAACAGCTGAATGCATTTTTGGATCCTTTACCTAATATTGAGAAGACTCTTCTTTACATGGTAAGAAGCATGGGAACGATATTTATGCGTGCAAAGCAGTAACCTCTCCTTTCTGGAAGCAGGCTCCCTAGTCTTTTCTGTATGGGCTTGTATTAACTGAATACTCTGAACATGCTTATAAGGGTGGCACTTCGCTAATTCCTTCTTACCCATAATACACACAAAACACAACACAACATATTACATTATATATTCTATTACATTACATTGTATATTATATTACATTATGTTACATTATATTATATTATGTTATATTACATTATGTTATGTTGCATTATGTTATGTTATATCATATCATATTATTATATTACATCATATTATATTCAGAACTGAGAATTCATTCAAAAGTCTTTAATAAGACAATGTGTTTTTTCCTTCTTTTCTCTTTCTGAATAAAGGAAGACATGCTACTATAAGGTTCCGAGTAGAGAGAGTCTTCAGACTTTAGTCTCCCTACCTGGGCACACTCATCACCCTTAAAGTGGGACTTTCTTTTTACCTTTTATTTTTCATTTCTTCCTTCCTACATTTAGGTGGAATATTGGTGACTACCACCAACATGTGAGCTTCATAACATCTAGAGAATAAAACACAAGTCCAGTGCTCAGTGTCGAGGCCAGAGCTGTCTACCATGCAAGGTGCCAGCCCAGTCACAAGGAAGAAAACCAAGTGCAGTAGTTATTGAAATATAAATTAATGATGTTTTGATACTAAATTTAGGAGTGAGCTATAGTGCCAATGTGATATTCACAGCACTTACGACAGCCATGAATATCCCGGCACAGTTCTGAACTGTGAAATACAACAGACTCTCCACTTGGAAGACAGAATCAAAACATTTATTTATACACGAGAAAGCCAAATCCACCATAGTAAGAAAGACATCTACACACAGTAACAATGTAGAGAACAACACCATCCCCAAACCTTCACCCTGCTAGGCTTCCCACAAACGAGTTCCATTAAACAAATCACAAGCAGGTTACCTTAAATCAGATCACCAACAAGCTCTTTCACTCAAGCAAGCCAGCAGTCTGCAACCTTCCTAGCTCTGACTAGACTCTGACTAATTTCCCCTCAGCTCTGTTTCAGCCCTACCTCTTCCTGTTCCACCCATTCAGCAAGCTCCTCCCACCACAGGCTCCATGTGACTCAACATTATCAATACATTTGGCCCCAAGATCTTTCTGATGTATTACATAAGTGAATGGGGTAGCTGGTATCAACAGAACTTTAATAGGGATAACAGAAAACAAGCATTTGAAATAATATCTTAGGCAACTGGTGTTAGCGGAACTTTATAGTAATTTAACAGAATGGGGCTTTAGCACAAGCACCCCATCATTCCCCCCTTGAATGAATGAGGCCCGATATCTTGGAGTAAGGGGTGAAGGTGTCGTGTTTCATAGCTACTTCCTGCTGAGATTGACCATGGAGTTGTTCCTGCTCCAAGAGGTTCCATTTGAGAGCTCAGTTCTTCACCTGGGCATCCAAAGCTTGGCTGAAGGGGTCCAGGGTGTGACACAGCACCGTCGTGGACAGGAGGTGGCATCTTGTTTAAGCAATCAGATATCTGCAGGTGGAGGGTATGAAGCATGCAGAAAACAAATCTGACAAACACGGTGAACATACAAAAAGACAAAAAGAAACAAGGGGACAACCAGAAGCACGGTAGACAGAGCATCAGCCATGCTTCAGGCGTACATGAACCAACAGTCACAGCCTCATTCACTGTTGTTTACTGTTTTATAATTTTCAGTTATGTGGTCATCATTCTGGCAAAAGGTAAACTTTCTTTCATCTGAGCAGGGGCTTGGCCAACCTCCCATTCTCTCTGCAGATGTGAAGAACTTAGATACTATGTTTCAGGAGGATCTGTGGGGCCAGTTCCTACTTTCCCTTCTCAGTCTAAAATCAAACTTCTTTTCTCAACACATTTTTTATAGTTCATTAGTTGGAATGCCATCTATTCTTCCAAAAATCTACCCCTGCTCTCAATAGAGCAGTAAACAATTCTTTTCTTGTCGATCTATTCTGATTTTGAATCCATTGGCTATTTATTCTTCTATCACCAGGAAATTTATCTTTTTCACTGAATCTCCCCATCCAAGATACCAACGATTCTCCCATCCTTTGGGTGAAGCAACTCAAAATATCTGTGAACTCCTGCTAAGTAAAATTCTCAATTAGCTCCTCAAACACTGTGAGGGTCCCTTGACTCTCCTGCATTCTTCCTATTACTCACCAAACCTCAGCCTCCTTATCTGTTTTGTTCTCCTCCCACCCATCGTCCTGACCTGTGTTTGGGCCCCAGTCAAGCCCAGTCTGTGTAAGGGCTGCATTCACTTTCCAATTGTTAACTTTTCACCTCCTTCTGTGAGCCAAACCATCAACAGCTTTTTCTCCTACCACCTGAGACACTTCAGCTGGCTCTGCAGAAGGATAGTTTGAATGCTGCAGTATAAAAATCTTCTCATACAAACTAGCCAGCTCCCTTTCCATCTGAGCTTTCTCTTCCAGTGGCTTGTCACTGCTTTTGCATATAATTTGATAGCTTGTTAGCAAGGCCTGGCCTCTCTTATATGCCCCTGACATTTTTTCCCCTGGTTCAATAGGTATTCCCTGCAAACATCTTTATAAGTCTCTGGGTTCTCCCTTCTGTAACCTTGGTTCCCAGTTTTCAGAAAGCCCTGTGATTTTAGCTCATTCTCTTGCTAGGGAGAAATAAGGTAAATCCTCCCACCTTGCAACATCCATCTCTTCCTCTGTCTCCTCTGCCTTTCTGTATCCAAGTAGAGGTGTGATATTTCTCAATCCCATCCCCCTTGCCATTTGTAGCAGCAATGCAATATTCCTAGAGCCTATGGCAACCATGAATATCCCACCACAATTTTGAATCACAAAATACGACAGACTCTCCACAAGCAAGACAGAACCAAAACATTTATTCAGACACCAGAAAGTCAAATCCATTATAGTAACAAAAATCATTACACAATACCAATGTAGAGGACAACAGCATCCCTTGGCCTTCCTCCTGCTGGGCTTCACACAAAACAGCCTGCTTAAACAAAATTGCAAACAAGCTCTTTCACTCATGCTAGCCAGCAGCCTATATCCTTCCTAGCTGTGACTAGATTCTGACTAATTTCGTCCATGTTCTGCTCTACGTTCACCTCTTCCTATTCCAAGCATTTAACAAGTTCCTCCCACCACAGGCTCCATGTGACTCAGAAAAGTTACATGGGCTTATTAATGGATGGGAAAGATCTACCCACTAAAAAGCAAAATTACATTAACAATGAGCAAAAATACATTATCAGTGCTTGAGCCTGACTAGGCAAATATTTCGTAGAAATTGCTTCAAATTTGAGCCCAACCTCCCCCAGACACCAAGGTGGTATATATTAGAGCCTACTAAACATGTTTTGGGGATAAATGTCTCTTTTCTTTCTTTGTATTCTATGATGATGATGGTAGCTTTTGCATAGTACCTGCTAACTGGAAGATAATGTGTTAAACACTTTATAAATATTACCTCCTTTGATCTTCACAACAATCTTAGGAGGATTATTGTGCTTTTATTATCTTCTTACAGAGCTAAAGAGGTAAACAGAGGTGAAGTGTTTTGTCCAGGGTCAGACAACTAGTAAATGTCTGAGGTTGTATTTGAACTCAGGTCTTTCTGACTTCAGGCCCAGTGCTCTATGCACTGCACTATATTCTTGTCCCATATTCTAAATATCCTTTTGTAAAAAATATCTACCTAAATTTCTGTGAAAAACTAATGGGTGTAAATTGGTTAGTAGTAGAACATTAATGTGTTACTTGAAATTGATATTTAAGAAGAGAACAACAGAATAGCAACTCAAGCCAGTAACATTAGAAATGCCAGTCCCAAACCCACAGATGGCCTCCACAAATCCTGGAGAAATGTAGCCTTGCTTAGAGGTTTTTTGATTAGTGAGAACATGGAGATAAGGATCTTCAGATATTTTAAAAATCTTCAAAGAAAAGTCACTTAACCTTTCACACAAGTCTCTAAGACTACAAATTGCAGGTAGCGATGTTCACCATCATTCTACCTATCTTTGATGAACTTATGATGATGATGAACTTATACTCTTATAGAATATCAAAATCATCATAACTAGTGTGAAAATGTGTTTGGTAGGAATGTATGTGTAGACCGTATATCAGATTGCATGCTGTCTTGGAGAAGGAAAGGTGAAGAAAGGGGAGAAAATCTAAAACTTATGAAAGTAAAAGTTGAAAACTATAATTAAGGAAATTGATAAATTGGTTAAAAAGGGGAAAAGAGTATATGTTGTAAAGTCTTATTGCCTATTTTTTAAATTCCATCTTTGCCATGCTCTTTGCAAATTAAAATCTTTAAAAGTAAGAATAATAGATATCTAGAAGAACATACCATTAATTACTGGCAATATGAAAGCAGTGAACGAATAGTCAAAGGAAATACTGGGTTTTCTCACAATGGAAATTTTTAAGCACAGGTTGGATGACTATTTTCAAGTATGGTAAATAATAGATTTTTATTTAGGTATAGGGTGGACATGATGGCCAATGTGAGTCACAGGAATGCAAAGGGAAATCAGTGGCCGTGTAGCCCAACTTGGACTAAAAAGTAATCATCACTGTAATACACCTGGTAAGTGGTCATGCATCCTCTGCTTAAATGTCGTACGTGAAAAGGTACCTTCCACCTTGAGATTCAGTAACTCTTTCCTATTTCTTCTTACATCCTTACAGCAATAATTCACATGTTAGCACTTTCTCCTACAAAGACTCTTCTGGTCCTCCAGCCTGATATCTTCCTTCTCAAAACTTGAGTGTAATTTGTATGTACCTCTACTAAATTTGTGAGTTTTTTCTAAACTCTTACTAAACTATAAGCTATTTAAACACAGGTATTATGTCTCACTCATCTCTTCATCGCCCCTAGTTCATGACCTTGCTCAGAGTTTTGTTTGTTTGTTTGCTGTTTACTTGTTTTTTTTTTTTCACTTTAAATGAGAAATCAGAACCCATAATGTCAAAAGTGTGGGAAGTCATAGGAAGGTAAAATGCTGCACCATATAGCTCTCCAATTCTACTGTAACTTATAGTTTTAGGCAACTGCTTATAAAAATGAGAGGGGTAAAATTGATTGCTCATGGTCTCATAGCTAGACTTTGTCAAGGGGAAGATTTTAACTCAGGGTTTCCTAACTCCAAATCATCCCTCCATCCACTAGTGGTTTTTTGTTTTTTTGTTTTTTTTTTTACATAGCATAAAGTTAGTAAATATTTAATGTTTTAGTGAATTCATATGTTGCTTTGGTCATTAATGCTGAAGCCCAGAATATAATTTGCATAGTCTAGGACTACTACGATAAACCTGGTGAGAATGGACCTTCTGTATTATTTTAGAACAATTTTTTTAAAGTGGTAGAAGCCAATCTTATACTCAAAACTTCAAAGCATATTAGGTAACAGACAAAAGCAGCAAAGTCAAACCTTAGAGAACAAAAATGTGTGAACTCCAAGACTCTTTCCAAGCATAATGAACCTTTCTAACAATATTGCACCTAACTGTTTGGGTTCCCTAAGTTTCTCTTCTATAACCATTTCACTTCTATTCTCTCTTTTTCTGTCTGTCTGTCTCTTCCTCCTTTTTATTTCTGTTATTCCATAGCTTTTATTTTTCATGCACTCTTTTACTCTTTTTTTCTTCTCCTCATACTCTACTACTTAAGCTTCCATAATAAAAAATGGAAGTATAATGTCTTTTATATTTAGTATTCATTGAATTAACTTTTTTATTTCTCATTTGAAATTTTTTCAAAAGATATGTAAGATGAATGTTTTATGTCTGGTACCCTAAAAGGAAAAATAAAGCCGAATTGTTTTTGTTTTGATTTTAACATGGTCCTAACTTGATTTGTTTTTCCCTTCGGATCAATAATTCCCAGGTAAAAATTAGAGTCCAAACACTTCCGTTTTAAGATTTCAAACATCTGCATTTTAAAATTGTAAATATTTTCATGTATAGAGTATAATAGGAACCTCCTTTCCCCTTATATCATTTACACTAATTATTATTTATTTGTTAAATATTATGATAAAACTTCTTACCTGCATTGAAGATCATTCTTTTAATAGAATGGTACTTTTTGATAGTCCTGTTCTGAGTAATTGCCAATTATCATCCATATCACAAAAATTTAAAGATCTCTGCTCTGGATGAAGCTTGAATCATTTGAAGTAGTTAGCCATAACACGTGTGATCTTTTTTCCACTCTCCCTTTAATAACCTTATAAAATCTTAATATGATCATTTCAGCAGCTCAAGTTTTAATCAGTCAAGAGTACCCAGAGACACAACTGCAGTTTCTGTCCTAAACGGTTTACTTACCCTGAACTGCATACTCACACTGGGATTTGGCTGAGTTAGACTTGTCAGTTTATTTTGGCTTGGACTTGATCATGTTTGAATTCTGTTTTCTTACATTTTACTAGCAGTGAGTTTCTGCATAAGAGTCGCAGTGACCCGCATTGGAATTTTGTATCTTCACAGTTACTGGAAAAGATCCTAGTTTCAATAGGTGTGCTATGGAAGATAGAAGGAGAGATTTCAAGTTTTAGATTTCTTTAGGGTCTGCTCGTAGGAAAAAAAAAATAATTCTATAAGGAACCAAGTTATGTTCCCTAAGACATCTTAGCTCATCTAGATGAATAGGAAATATGAGAAGGGGGAGAAGTGGATGGATTAGATTTGGACTGAGTAAATGTTGATCTTTCCTCACCTGCTTTTAACAAGTCTTTGCCTCACTGAAACATTTTTTTATTAAATTTTAATCAAAAACACAAAAACAGATTGTTTATCATGGTAAAGACTTCCCTTATTATAAGCTTTTCATGCCAGACCATTCATACAGATGTTAACAACATCATGAAAGACAAAGTTTATGTCAACAATATGCTATTTCAAGTATCCCAAAATGATTATAAAGGTGAGTGTACAAAGGAATAATAGAAAGAAGATTCATCTATAAAGTTTTTGGTTTGTTCTTTTCTGCAAACCTAATATTTTCTGGAAGCATAACAAAATTTAAGCTGTGTCTATAGAATGCCAGAACATACTCAGGAAAATGGAAAAATCATCAGTTTTATGAAATCTTTTATCTGTATAATGCCAGACATCCATATGATGGGCTGATCCCTGCCTCCCACCACCAATTTTCATCCAGATGGCTGGTATCATGTAGTTGGCCTTGGTAATCTAGCCTCATGTCATCAAGTACAGGCCAAATTATTCAACCTGGTTGGAATTCATATCTGAAATCAAAATTTAATGTTCTTCAAGAGAAAAAAAATATAATTTCTGACCCTTAAAATGTGAATGTTAACTTTGTAGAAACATTTTAAATTACTGCAATTAAGTGTTTCCTACATCTGGTTGTCACTGACAACTAATATTTCCTTTTAATAGATATGTTTTAAATTACAGTTATACTTAAAACACAAGGGGTTTGGAAGAATGTAGAGAGAGACAGACTGACAGAAAAAAAGATAGCAGAGAGAGAAAAAAGAGTAAAAGACACAGAGGAGGAGACAGAGGCAATAGAGATAGATGACAGAGACAGACAGAGAGACAGACAGAGACAGAGAGACTGATTCTTACTCAAGTTTAATACTTTTGCCCATTAAAAGGGAATATTGGCATTTCATAATAAAAATATTTTGTTAAATTGCATCTGTGATTCCACATCTATAAGAGACTGATGTAAGAAACTTCCTCAACTAATGAAGATCAGCACACTCTCTACAACTGACCACTTTAAGATTTGTTTGGTGTTCTTGAGAGGCTAAAAGACTTGTCAGCTGTCCAACATCCAGTATATATGAGGCAAAACTCAAACCCAGGTCTTTCTGACTATGAGGCCTTCCCTCTTTCCCATCTTCCATAATTCCTCTCATAGGGGCAGCTAAGTGGTGCAGTGGATAGAGCACCAGTGCAGGAGTCAGGACGACCTAAGTTCAAATCTCACCTCAGACACTTGACACTCACTAGTTGTGTGACCTTGGGCAAGTCACTTAACCCCAATCGCCTCATCCTGGGTCATTTTCAGTCATCCTGATGAATATCTGGTCACTGGATTCAGATGGCTCTGGAGGAGAAGTAAGGCTGGTGACCCGCACAGCCCTCCCTCACTCAAAACAAAGTCAAGTGCAAGTCATGTCATTATTTCTCTGATAGCATGGTCTTCTTTAGCAACAAAAGATGAATACACACTTCCTCTCATAACTGTGACCAGTCATTTTTTTTTTAATAATAGGTGTTACTTCAGATAGGAAATATTACAGTTCTGATTATTTTTACATGATCTTAAATTTTGTACGAGCACTCAATAGACACTATTTCTGAGGTGATTTTCAGAATATGTGCTACTAAGCTGATTATAATTGACCTCTAGAATGCTTCGAGTTTTTGATTCCATAAATAAAGCATGTGAAATGAAAGAGAAGATACGCGGTGGGCAAAGATTGGGTCAAAGTGGGAGAAGACATTGGATAATGGCTATTAAATCAGGATTTATTTCACCATTTAATTTTTTTTCTGACATGACTATACAGTTCCAATGTGATACTGCTATAATTAGAATCCATATTCAAAATGATGTTGAACTCTTGAAAATAATTTCCTTCCTCTTCATTTTTTTTAAATATTAATCATTGAATAAAGCAGAAATTTTGATTGACTTTTTCTTGAATTCTCAAAGATTTTAGCATTATGTTAAAAATGATTAATTTTTGTTTAGAAAGGAGATAAAAAGCAAAGTAGACTGATGTAGAAATAAACAATCAAATGTCAGTCCATTACTTTAAACAACATGGCTACATGGAGGAAGGGAGCTGAAAGCACTTTTCAAGAGCTATATTTTTTGTTTTATATTGATGTTGCCAAAACAGCACAACAGAATATAATAATCAGTGAGTGATGTCTAGAATCTGAGCTTCATTAATGAAATTTAAAAATTTCAGGCATAATGTCATAATGGATTGTAGGGCAAGACTGGTATCAAGAAGATCTGGTTTAAAGTCCCACCTCTAATAATACTAGCTGTGTGACTTTGGGCATGGATTTGAACTTCTATGTGCCTCTCTAAAAATATTACCCTCTAAAATTATGTTACAGATTGTTGTTCTGCATAGATGATCTATCCTTCCTGGAACTTTTTCACACCATGGATTCACAGGTTATGACATGAAAAAAAAATTGAAGGACTCATTAAAGAAGGGCTAATATTTATCCAGCAATCTAGAAAGTGATTTCCTTTAGCATGTAATAAATAACTAGACATTACCTATTGTACTTCTTCAGACAAACTGATACAATGCCTTTGTTCTAAGTCTATTCCATGGTTTAAGAATGAATTCTGACAAGCATTGCTATGCTGTTGGGTGCATCCAGGATTCATTACTCAAAATTCAAGGCAGATAAAGAATGGTACATGTCTAGATATGGGAGGGCCTAGGTTATTTGCTTTATATTGGTGCCACATAGGTGTATCTGAAACCTTAACTGACTTTGAACTGAATATAATCCAGCTTCCAATCCCCATCCCTTACATAGACCTTTAGAAAAACCTCAGACCTTCGTAGGTCCCTAGAGACAAACTAGAGACATAGGGTTTCTGTGGGCTAAGGGCACAACACTGACTTTTTATTTTCTCCGGGGCAGTTTTGGTCTGAAGTAGCAATCTTACGCTCCTACACAGTAAAATTAGGGACCTCAAGGGATTCCAAAATACTCTTGGGATGCTGCAGATGTGTCAGGTAGACAAAGAGAGTCTGGAACCCTTGAAACCCTGTGGTATGCCACTAAAGTTAACTTCAGTTCCCTAGGAATAGCAATGGAAAAAAAACTGACAAGAAATTTTTCTGCCATTCATGCTGGTTTGGTTTGGTTTTGCTTTGCCTTTTGAAGGAAGATTTGAATTCAATATAAGTAAAAATCTTTCTAACAATTAGAATCATCTGAAAAGGCTAACAAGTTGCCCTGTGAATGTGTGTGTGTGTGTGTGTGTGTGTGTGTGTGTGTGTATTTACATCACACGGTCAAGAAATGAAGTCAGAGTATATATAAACTTAGTATTAACTCCTCCTCCTATTATTGCTACTACAATTACTAGTGCTATTATACCAACACATATATTATTACTGGACCTCATATTTATGCATATATGTATGTGCATATATACGTATACATATATATAGTACATACACATATATTTAATATATATACATTTAAATTTTGATTACATTTTTCTGTTTTACCCCTTATTATCACATGATCAGTCTACACCTGACATTATTATATAACTCTTCTTCCAGGAGTTTTCTGCACTATGATCATCTTTTCCTCTTGAGTACTTGCTATTAGTTTTCATGCCATAACTCTCTTGGTTTTCCTTTTACTGCCTATCTGAATCTTCCTTACTAGATCATCACCCTGGCTAGGCAGATAAACATTAAATATAAAGAGAATAAAACAAATTAATTTAAACCACATAAACATAAGATAATTAAAGAGAAAAAATACTGGAAGTTAATGTAAATTGCATGTGTGCCATTATTTCCATTCATTGTACCCCAATAGCATTTTAGGCCTCAAAGAACTCTTGCCTGGTCAACTGTAATACCTTCCTGACTGGGAATTCTTCCCTTTTCTTTTCCATTTCTCCCTTCTCTGATCTATCCTGCCAAACTGCTGTTCCTAAGACACAGAGGATATCAAGAACGTTTACCTCCACTACTACCAACCTCAATCAAACACCTTCATTGATTTATTGTATCCTAAAAAATAAAATACAAACTTCAGTTTGACTTTTAAAGCCCTTTGCAACCTAGTACCATCCTACCTTTCAAGACTTAGCTTACATTTACCTTCACACATTCTACACTCTAGCAAATTGGCCTGCTGAGAATCCTCAAATTTGATACTCCAGATCAAACTTCCTTGTTTTTGTATATATCACCACCATGACTGGAGTGTCCTCTCTCCTCAACTCCACATGAACTCCTTAGCTTCATTCAAAGATCAGCCTATATGTTACTTTCTTTTCTTTATAGATAGTGAGGCTGGTGACCTGCACAGCCCTCCCTCACTCAAAACAAAGTCAAGTGCAAGTCATATCATCATTTCTCTGATGGCATGGTCTTCTTCAGCAATGAAGGACAAACACAATCCTGTGAGATAAAGATATATTTTCTTTACTTTATAGATCTGCAACTTTCTCTCCTTTGCATACAGTCTTTTGAATACTAATATAATTTTATGTTAAATTTTCTGCAGTGCCCTTTACTATTCCTCACAATATGCCTACTCCCCCCCCAACATGCAACCTTCTTTGAGGAAGGGGGCATTTTTTTGTCATTTTGTCTGTCTTTCTCCAGTTTCTTGCAAATATTAGATGTTTGGTGAAGGCGTGCTGGATTGGATTGCTATAACACATGTAATTATAAAATAGTCTTTCCATAAATTCAGAACTAGAACCAGAAACTTAACATTTCTTGAAAGCCAGTTAGGGAATATAAACAATTCATTTTATGGGCCTGAGTCCCTGAAAGTAAAGAAAAATCAGACAAGTTTGTTTGATTTTGTTCATCGTTTTATCATCTGATTTGTGCACAAGACATCTTTGCCAAAGCTTTCTTGACCTTAAAAGAAACTAATATGAGTTTTGTGGAAAAAGCAACCTTAAACAGAAAAAGTCTAGGCTCATTGTTCAGATATTTGGCTGCAGCACTAATGGCCTCAAATGTCTAGTAAATTGCCCTAAAGGGGAAGTGCATTTAAGCTATGAGCAAGGAGGATATATGCAGTCCATTTATATTCATGATATTTGTTTCCTTCCTGACTAGTAAGGATGTATGGATAGAGCAACTGCCAATGGATTTTACTATTTAGATTCAGAGTTTATGAGATAAAAAGGAAACAGATTTTAGATTAGATTTATGGAAGTGTTCCTAGTCTGACCTTCTGAATGCTATTGCCAAAACATTGTTTTCTTCTATTCCATTTATTTTTGCCAGTTTGAGAACACCAGCCTGACTTTTCCTAAGTTTCTAGAGCATCGTTTTGCTACCCCCCCCCCACTGCCACAAAATTAACAACCCCTTCATTCTTTGAATTAACAGAAAATGAGGGTATTTTTCTTTTGTCCAGTGATAACTGAACCCAGACGTGACCCTTCCTTACAATGGTAGCTGTTCCTGACTAAAAGAGCTAGGATATGCACATGTAAGTGAATCTCCTAGTTTCAACAGTAGGGCAACCTGTCAGCTCCTGAATCTGTCAGCACCTTTCCTGGAGTCTAAATGAAGATGGCAGAGCATGCTAACAATATCTCTTCGGTGCAGGATATGCACCAAGGAAATGAGGGGTTTCAAGAGAGGGCCAAGACCAATCAGTCATTCTCTCCTGTCAATGATAAGAAAGCCAATGAGAGAGAGAGAGAGAGAGAGAGAGAGAGAGAGAGAGAGAGAGAGAGAGAGAGAGAGAGAGAGAGAGAAAGAGAGAGAGAGAGAGATACTGCAACATGTCCCAGAGGTAATATCAGTAGCCAACTGTCAGCAAATGAAAACCCTTAAAACACCCATGGCTATATTAATTTGGAATGAATGAGCAAGAGTCTTGAAAAAAGACCAACATTAGTTTTGTTTTGTTTTACTTTTTTCTGTTGATGACTTTGAAGTGAAAGATGATGAAGTTTTAAAAATACCTCCATCATAAAGGAGGGAAGGAATATATGGACTTCTGCTTTTACTAAATTAAAGCAAATAATTACTGGATTTTGAGCTTGGAAGGGACATAGGGAAATTATCTAGTCTTTTCTTCAGGTAGGACCACATTGAAGCCACTGCAGAAAATGTGTGCTACCAATGATTTATAGAAACCAATTAAATGGAACTTTCAACATTAAAAAATGCGGAAAAAAGACAATAAACCAGCATGTATTTCTTAATGCTTAGTCTTATGGAATTTGAGGCTTTCTCTCAGAGGAGGCTTAATTCAATTAAATTAAACTTTTAACTGTGCTCTTCGTTCTACTCAATGTTATGGAGGATAGAGAATTTAGTCTAATAGGGGTTGAAACACCCATCCACCAGTGTTCTAATTACTAATTCTCTTTTTCTCTTGAAATCAAATGATGTGCAGCCTATGAGGATATTAAAATAATTTCCTACTTTACTGGAATACAAAATATGTTAAATTCAAGGTAAAAAGACTGTTGAAAGCAAAGGTATGGAGGCAGAAAAATGTAGCATTGGTATTAGAGGTGGTTAGCAATATAATTTTAGCTGAAGTACAGAGTATTTATAGAAGGGGTTATCAGATTACTGAAAGACTAGAATCATATTAGCTTAAGGAGTTTGAATTTATCCAGTAGAACAATAGGAAACTTCACAGACCTGTGAAAGATGATTATTTTGAAGGCAATATGAAAAAAAAAAGCTTAAGGATGTATAGATAGAAGTTGGGAGAGCAACAAGAAAACTGCTTCATTAGCCCATGTGCATATATATATATATTATATGTATGCATATAATATATATATTATACACACATGCATACGCACATACACACGCACATTTTTAAGTTTTTGCTATGTCTCAGGAACTGTGCTAAGTCTTAGGGAAACAAAGACAATAAAGGAAAAATTGCCTGTCCTGAAGGAATTTGCTTGCTACTTAGACAACAAAATGCAAAGTAAATGCGAAGTAGTTTCTCCCCATTGTGTAGAGATCTCTAGTAACTTGTGGAGAGATCTTCAAAGGTTTCATGTAAAAGGTGATCTTTGAGTTGATAAAATGAGGAATTCCAAAAAATTTAGGTATAGGGAACAGACAGTGAATTGAGAAGGCATGGACACAGGCGGGATTGATAGATATTTATGGAAAACAGCAAGAATGCTAGTTTCACTAAACCAGAGTATGTGGGAAAGTGTCATGTGCAATTAGGTTAGAAGGGTAGGCTAGGTAGGGCCAGACTGTGAAAGACTTTAAAAGCTAAACAGAGGAACTTTCATTTGATCCCAGAAGTAATAAGGAGACTCAGGAACTTACTGAGTAGAGGAATAAATGGTCAGATGTGCAATTTAGGGAAATTATTTTGGTTGTTGCATGTAGGATAAGTTGGAGTGGTCTTAGAGTCTTGCGACAGGAAAATTAATTAAGAGATTAAAAAAGTAATGGAGACCTGTAATAGGGTAGTCTCCATATAGGCAAAGATGTATAGATGTATGAGAGACATATTGTGGATTTCCAAGAAGTAAAATTTGCTCACTGATTGGATATGTGCGTGTGGTGGTGGAGAGGGATGGGATTCATGAAAAACACTGATTGCAAACTTGGCTAACTAGAGGAATGCACTCCATTGCTTTTCTTATCAATGGATACTTTAGTCAGATTTTGGTCTAAACTGCCAGAGGTTATGTATCCTAGCTATAGGTCAGTGACTATGTGAATGTCCTCTTAACTTCCTTATTTTAATTGAGAGCACTGTCAAATTAATACCCTTCCCAATGTCAATCAGGTTCACAGATTTAGAGTCATCCTTGACTTATTCCATTTTCCTACCTCTTCCACATCCAATCAGTTGTCAAGTCTTGCTGATTCTACATTCACAATATCTTTTACATATTCTCTTTCTCAATACTCACTCAGCCTATACCCTAGTTTGAATGCACATGATCCTATGTTTTCCAGGCAGAAGGACCTTAGATAGAAATAGCAGGGGTGGTCTCGAGAGATAGGGGGACAAGGAATAGAAGTTACAGAAACCAGAATTGAAGGGTCTTACGACTGTTTCTCTGTGTCTCTTTGTTTCTCCCTCTCTCTCTCTGTCTGTCTGTCTCTAAAGATAGACTTTATATCTATCTTTATAGATTAGATATGATTTTATAGATATAGATATGTCTATCTATTTCTATTCATCTAGGAGTAAAATGTACTGCAACTTTCATCTATTTTGAAATGATTGCTCCTTCTGTATTCTCTTTTTTAATTAGGTGATTCTTTCTGGGTTGCAGTTAAACAGTCATATGGTAAAGCTTTTGTAAAGGAAAAGTTTGCAGAATCTTGAACATTTTGAATTTTTCAGTTTATATCTTCCTTCTTGCTTGCTTGGCTACCATATATTGGAATACTATTTTTTTGAGTGCTTTTGAGGAACGAATAATTGACTTCAGTCATAATAAATGAGTGTTTTTTCTCTCACTCTCTTCCTCAAATTCCTAATTATTTAACTGTTTGAGCCTAGCCTTATTAACCCAAGACTTCACTCAGGTAGGTCTTAAGTCTTTTGTCACGGCCCTTATTTTGTAACCTGTTTGATACATTTTAAAAGATTTTAAGTCAGAGAAGGTGGGAGTTGAGCCCCAAAGTTTGTTATGTAATATTGTGTGTCCTTGCACAAAGAACTTAAATTTTACAAACTTCACTGTCCTCATCTATAAAATAATGGATCATAGGGCTAGCAGGAAACTTAGAGGCAATCGAATTCAACTGTTTTGGAGCTAAAGAAATCCAAGGTGAAATGACATCCTAGGTCACTCAGGTAGTGAGCCATTGGAGACAAGATCCAAACCCAGATATTCTGATCCCTTAGCCAGTACTCTTTCTATTACATCACACTACCTGCCTATGGTGTCATTAGGGGCTTCTAAGTCTCCTTCTAGTTCTAAACCTTATGAAATTCCTTAATACCTTTGATCTCTGTGCTTCTATCTTTTTTTTTTTTTTTTTGCCAGCTGCATTTATTTAAGGGAGTTCTTCCATCATTCACTACCCTATATCTAGGGCCATACCTAGGAATAGTTGTGGATATGCCAACAACAGTTGGGAAAAGCTAAAATCAAGTACTAGTATTTTAGATTTTCCATACACATAAGTTTTCTCTAATAGGGTTAGTGATTGATCACACATTGATCACACATTAACTTTTCTTTGAAGGAGGGTATATAGAGAAAGAATCGGGCTGTTGGATTCTTTAGATAACTAAATAATCTTAAAATGATTCTTTTTTCAAATACTAACAACTATACCTGATGAGCTTTATGATTTACAATTATTTTATTCTCAAAAGAATCTTGGATAAGTAAAGTGGAAACTTAAAATTTACATGTGAGGACACTGACATTCAGAAAAGCTATATGGATTACCCAGTCACTTAGTAGTTTGTTGGCCAGACTGAAACTATGTCTCTATTATTTTTACTGTGATGGATTCTCCCTAATATGCTTACATTTATTGTGGACTCTCCGTTTCTGGGTTTTTTGAATCATAGATCTTGTCACTCTAGATCAGTGGAAAGCACGAAATGTGTGGATTCTTGAGGGGGCTGTCACTGAACAAAGCTAACACACCCAATGGCAAAATTATCTAGAGTTATGGTAGGGATTTTAAAGCAAATTTCATTCAAGTAAATGTCCTTTCAAAAGGCTGAGAAAATAATTAGTGAACTAGACGTACTCTGAATTTGTCAAATTATAGTTGTAAAATTGTAAAGCTGAGTCATGTTCTTTGATATATTAATATCTGTGAAGGAAACTTCCAAACTGCAATTGGACAAATGAGATTCCAAAATTTGGAGCCACCTGCTCAAAGTTATCTCAAAGGATTCTCAGGGAATCTCAACTCATTTATGTTGGGACTGGAAGCTCAATTCCGTGTGGACAGTCTCGGGCAGGTAAAAGTGGGACTTCTAAATCTTAGAGTCTTACGAGGCCCTCCATGTAACAGCGGGGGTTCGAGAAGGTCAGACCGAGCTAGCTCGGCTAGCTCGGGTATTTCCGCCTCTCCCCCGGAGATACCTGATGGGTGGAGTCTCCCTGCCCTCGAGGTCGTCCCGGATTGGAGCACACCTAGTTACCTAACAGCATGGTATTGAGATGCAAACTGTGTGGCTGAAGATTAAGTAGGATTGAGGAAGCCTAAAAGCTCTCTTAGCACGTGTGGAGCCAAAGAGAAAAGTAGGGCTCCGCTTCTTTTCTTTCCTCTCTCCCCTCCCCCTCTCTCCCCGCTTGTACTTCTACTTCCATTCCCTTAAGCTTAGCCTTCTTAGGAAATCTCCCCCTCTTCGTCCTAAGAAAGAAGACCCCCTGCACTTGTAACTGAAACCCTGTAATAAAGCTCAACCCCTGTTTGACTCTGGAACGTCCTTTCTCTCATACGTGCATCCGGCGTGGCCAGCCGAAGACCTGGACAGGTAAGAAAGACTCGGGTAGCCCAATACAGGCCTCTAGGCTTGGCACATTTATTTGACTGAAACCTTGAGAGTGCACTCAATACTGAAAACTCTAGTAATATGATAACTGATACCTGGCAGTGATACTTAGAGTGAGAGAATATTAGACCAATAATCAGAGGTATTTGTGTATATTTCTGGCTCTGATATTACCTTGTTGTATGACTCTCTAAGATGCATTTTCCTCAGTTGCAACATGAAGAGGGGTGGTATAAGGTGATCCTAAATGTGCCCCACAGCTATATGAAGCCTGAATATGGTGCCCCTGTTTGGGTCAAAGGAGGGCAAGAAAGCTGAAATTAAGATTCTATTTTTTCTCTGGAAATTTGAGGAATTGACCCCACAATTATATAGGGAATATCTTATAGATGTTCACTTTTTCCATTGCCTTAGGAGCTATATACATGATCAAGAAGAGATATGGCTTAAAGAAGGAAAAATCATGGCTAGATGCAAGTTTACATCCAGGCATAATAAAACTAATTACTGCTTAGTGGCTTCAGACTCAAGGACAGGCAAAAGGTACAGAATAAGTTTTCTTTTAAATTTTGGTTCAAGGAACAAGCCTTTAAAGAAGCTGATTTAGTGCTTTCAAAGTCCACATTGTTTGAGAGTTTTGAATATATTACAAGGTTGAAGTGATGAAAGTGATACCTGTGTCAGATAAATTAAGCATTTCTATCAAAATATTGACTAATTTTTAAAACACCATGAAGTATATACCCTATTGACATCTTCAAAGAAAAAACAATATTCATTTCCCTTCCTTTTTATTAAATTTTTAAGTTATTGAATTGTGGATACATATCAGCTTACGGCTTATCAAAGGTCACGTGAAATAGTGAATTAAAGTACGTGCACTTTACTGCCCTAAGCTTGGCAATTAGAATGGCATGTTTAAGTTGAAAAATAATATCTCCTGCATATGATTCAGTGCAGATATGATAGCTCAAGCAAAGACTGAGACTTGCTATGAAAATTATTGCTACATTAGTACCAAATTATACATGTCATATTTATTGGCAAGAACTTAAAGGAATGTGGAACTAAGCAATTGAAATATCCTTCATGATTATAAATGAAAAAAATGTCCCTAAATTCCTTCCTGACCTTCTGGAAACGGATTTAAAAGAATGTTACAAAGGAAGGGCAAAAAAGATACACTTGCATTTACAAGTTGAAGAATTGCATTGATCTAGTTTGTATTTACAATGTGTTAAGTATTAACACATGAGAAAAATATTAAAACAAGGTATTTATTTGCCAGAATACGAATGAAAAGCCATAAGTTACCTACTCAAAATTAAGAGCAAGCAACTTTAACATAGCTAGAGTATATGAAAAATAACATGAAAGAAATATTATTGCTAGGTTAAACAAATGTAAATATTATAAAGGAAGGCTAAAAGTTCAGAGAGGAAGGCGGGGGACCCTCTGATGTCAGTGGAAAAGTCTAAGATATTTCTTTCAGCAAATGTGATACAATCTGTACAATATGTTCGACAGACGCTGTCCACATGCAGTTCAGAATATGGCATATTTCAGGGTAAGGCTCATCAGAAACAAAGATGAAATTATGAAAACAGGAGCACATTGTCAACTTTACTTGATTCATAAACACATATTGGGAGGAATTCATTAGCAAAATGATATGACGTTATAGTGTGAGATTAGCAAATACATATATTTGACATGTGACTGTTAGAAACATTCATCCATTGAAGTTCAATAAATAAACTACTGATTGGTCACATTATTTTTATCTCCCCTTTCTTGTCCACCTTCCATGCTTCTGTCACATTATATTCCTAAATAAAATAAAAACAAAACAAAACAAGACACAAAACATGTCTGACCATAACATTGCTCTGTTAAATCCATTTCAGAGCCTCCCTATTTCCTACAGGATCAAAAAAAGTGTCATTTTTTTTTTTTTTTTTTGCCATTTGGCATCCAGAAAATAACACCAACCTAACTTGTAGAGTTATATTTTATTCCCTTTTATGTACTCTAAGATCTTACCAAACAGCCTTTTTTCTGTTCTTCTCATGCTACATTCCATTTCTGAATTGTGTTCCTTTCCAAAAACTGACTCCATGCCTGAAAGGGGTTTTCTCTTCACTTTTCCCTTTTAAAATTCCATATTTATATCAAAACTCAGTTCAAATACCACCTTCTACAAAAATCTTTTCTTGTTGACCTCAATTGCTAATGTCTTGTCCTCAATTAATTTGTATCAGTTTTACAGAGTATTCTTATATGTGTACATGAAAAGCAGTGTTGCATAAGGATTAGAGATCTGGTATCAAATCAGGAAGAACTGGGTTTAACCTCAACCTCACACTTTTACTAGTTTTATGATCATGGGCAAGAGTCTTTACTTCTCAGTGGTCTAGACAAGTTAGTAAGCTCCATCAGTGGAAAGAATTTCTTCACTCTCGAGTTCCTTCCACAAGTGAAATCACAGATCAGATCTTGATCTCCTTTCCCTGTATGACAACATATTTTATCTCCCTACAGAAAGTAAGCTCTTTGAATGCAAAGATTGTTTCATTTATGTCTTTTTATCTACATTGCCTAGCAATGTGCCATCTGCATCTTATTCACTTAATAAAGACTTGCTGATTAATGCATTTTATTGTATCCTTTTTGAAGATTATATGTCATATATGTATATATCTTTGTAGAAATTCTTAAATACTGAAAAATATTATATAAATTAAACTATTTACTTAGCATAAGGTAGTCTAAGGAAATGTCCATTGATCACGTCATACAAAACCAAATAGAGAAAACTGAATTCTTGGGAGAACATACTATTAAAAATAGACATGCTAAGATTAATGCCCAGGAGCTGATATAAAGGAGAAAGTCTATGGCAAGCTCCAAAGTTTACTGACTCCTAAGGTAAGTTCCTCTTTACTGATTAGAATGCTTAGCTTGGAACCAGTTTAGAACAAAAGTAAAACTATATGCCATTGTTTCATTTAATCATTTTTTTTGCCAAAGGAGAATATCTTATATAGTTCTACATGAAGATAATTGATAATAACTGTGACAGCGCTTTCTTTTTCCTGAGTCATCCCCCAGTCTTGGGATACTTTTTTGGGTGACCAATACAATTGCTATGATCAATGGTCATGGAGACAGTCTTTTCTTTCTCTAAAACTTGTCTCATAACATTAGAATCATAAACATGATGTTGGAAATCTCAGGTTCTTGAACTTTGGGGTATGAAATTCCTTTAGGTAGGACAAACAATGTACACTTCATCAGGAAAAGTGGATATTAGTCTGTTTCTCTGCTTGGAAAGAGGTCTTTGAAGCAACCCTCTTTTTGATGATGATTATCCAGTAGAAAATTATGCTCTATAATCTGTCAATGTGGTGGCTTCAGAGATAAAAGTCAGACAATAGATCATAAATTTTCTCTGAAGACTTCAGAGAATAGAAAAGATCTAAATGAACTAGTAATCAATCAGTCAAGAAACACTTATTAAGTGGCTACTATGCATCAGCACTGTGTTAAGTACTGAGAATACAAATAATGAAGATAGCCCCTGCCTTCAGGGAGTTTTACTATCCAATAAGGGAAAAAAATTACAAAAGAAATATAAAAAACAAAAGATAGGGTAAGGGGAAGGAAAGGAGTTAGGTTCGAGAACATGATAGAAAGTTCTAAAGAATTCCAAAAGCATGCCAATTCATTTTTCAGGACATTTGGATTTTCCAATAATGAGTTTCCTGGGGAAGA
Organism: Notamacropus eugenii; assembly: GCF_028372415.1. NCBI lineage: Eukaryota > Metazoa > Chordata > Mammalia > Diprotodontia > Macropodidae > Notamacropus > Notamacropus eugenii. The sequence continues at coordinate 350,596,936 of NC_092875.1, forward strand.
AAAGCATGATGGAGGGTTCCAAAGAACCACAAAAGTGGTGTTACTGATAGGAAATGGAGAGGAAAATTATTCTGAGTTAACATTTTAAAATAGTAGTTATAAAAACTGTACATTTCTGTCATCTAGACAGGCATGGGTGTGGTATTTTTTTCTGAATATTTGTGGAGTTTCATTTCAGGGCAATGAGGCATATAAAATGGGTTTTCCACTGTCCCTTGACAATCTTATATGAGATCATATGTCCTACTTTAGCAGAAGTAGCCTGCCAGGCCAAGAATACAGATAAACCATGTCCAAAATGTGCTAACACCTGTGCAGATGACATTTCCTATTTGGCTGCATTAAATATTCCTGGCACTTGAGTGATTCTTTAATAGTTTGCAACACTGATTTGAAAGAAGATAAGGAAGGTATGCTTATTAGATTTTCAGATGACAAATATTTTGGAAAGATGATTCTTGGTACATAACAAAATCAAAATTCAAAATTATTAGTTGGTTGAAATGTTGATCTAAAACCAAGAAGATACTCATATGAACATCATCTATATACATATATATATATTTGTATATATATACATATACATAAAGATGTTAATAATAATAGCTAATATTTATATGACACCTACTGTGTATCATGTACTTTAAAAATATCTCTTTGATCCTCATAATAGCATTGGGGGAGTAGGTGCAATTATTATTCCCATTTTACAGTTGAGGAAACCAAGGCAAACAGAGGTTCAGTGACTTGCCTGAGATCAAACAGCTAGTGAATGTCTGCAGTTAGATTAGAATTCAGATCTTCCTAAGCCCAGGCATAGTCACTAGGCCGCCTGCCTGATTCACATCTATTTAAAGTGTGATTTACCTGTAGTAATGGTGGAAAAGAACTTGAGGTATAATTGACCACTCTCTGACCTAATAATTTAATGATGGTAACAATGCTAACATAACCTTAGATTTAATTAAAATAAGTGTAATATTCAAATGGCCAGAGCATGGAAAGAAGCTGTTCATTTTGATTGCATTGTCAAACCATTTCTAGAATGCAATATTTAATTCTTGAAAACACATTTTAAGAAGAGGATTGATAAACTGAAACACATTCTGAAGTAGATGTCCGGAAGAGTGAATGTTCTGGAAACCATTTTGTATAAGGAATGAATGAAAGAACTGGCAATATGTAGCTTGCAGAAAAGAAAGGTAAGGATAAAGGCAACTGGGGTCATCAAATATTTGAAGAACTTTTATGTAGAAAGAATAATCTTGTATTTCCTTGTCCTGGAGGGCAAAATATGGATCAGTAGAAGGAAGTTACAGGCAGGAGAAGTTCTAACTTAATAAAAGAAAGAACATTCTGACAATTACAATATCACAAGATCTCAGAATTGGAAGCAATCCCAGAAGTCATCTTGTCAAATAGGTACCTAAATTTCCCAGACAAGTTATCATCCTAATACAGTGGACTTTAAAGTGATTAAGCACTTTCCCTTATGGGAAATTTGTAGAAGTATTTTGGTTGGACCCTATTGTGACCAAGATTTGGTGAATGCATGCCCTATTAGGCATATTCCTATTTTTATTTAAGATTTTCAGAATCTATTGCAGACTTCAGGATAGTACCATTAGACTTTAAATTCCCTTTAGTTTAGTGTCATATCTTCTAAATCTGAAGTAAATAAAGGAGAATATGTCTGTGTCATGTCAGATGTAGAGAAGGATGTATGAATTTATTGTTCACTTTATAGTATATTCAGAAACAATTACACAGTGCTCCACAGATTAATTTCAATTTGAGAGCACTTATCACTCACTCACTAGGTCCCTGAAAAAGTTATTAATATTTTTGAAAGGAGAGCCCCTCTTTAATTTGATATTTTTTGAATTTTCTTCCTGTTTTTCTTATGAATAGTTTCCATTTAATCTTTCCTTTCTTTTTGAAGGTATCCAAGTTGTGATTGTAGACTCAGTATGGTTCAAGAGAAAGTTTATATCTCTTGTAGCAATTAGTAACTAAACTTAATGGTTTCTGGCAAAAAAATACTCTTAAACAAATTATAGTTTCATGTTCAAGTCCAAGAATTTTTCATGTGCTTTTTGCCTGAAGGTCCAAGTCAAAGACTTAGTAAAGCTTCAGTTTACTACTTTCTGTTAGTCTTAGACATGATGTCACTCTACATAATATGAATTAACCATGGCTCTTAAATGTATGTATTCGTATATATTCACATATAAAATATATATGCATATATATGAGCCATAATTAATGTTAATATATGTGTGTATATACATGTGTGTTTGTGTGATGTAGGCACCTGTATGCCTATACATATATAAATCATATGTATGTATATACTAACTTGTCGTGTGAGAAGACAAAACATGGTCTTCACGTAGACAGTCCGTAATGTTGAATCTGAAAGAAATTTGAGGGTTTTTTTTTTAAGTTCTATTGTTCAACATTGTCTTTGCAAGCTCTATTTTTAGAAATTTGGTAAAACTCCAAATCCTTAGGGTATAATTATTAAAAAGCACAAGTCAATTTGTATTACTATAAAAATAGAAATAAAAGATTAAAATACTGCTAGCATAGGGCATACAATCTTGAATAGTACAAAAGGTATCCATTAAGATGTTTGCCTCACACTCAAAAACTGGTTGCTGGTTGTAATCATTACAAGGCATGGTTTTGATGTCTAAAGCAATTGAAGGTGTCCAAAGTTTTACTCTTCCAAACAAGTGAAACATTATTCTTTTTATTTTTCAGCTTCACTTCCTACAGATCACTTGAAATTGTTGCGGTTGCCTTACATTAAAGTCAGTAGTTTAGTATTTGAGAGGATCAAGGATCTCATTCATATAACTACTCTCTTCGTAACTATAGTTTCTTTCCTCTGACACTTATGTTTACACCTGTCTATAATTCCACAATACAGTATAATCACAGAAAACACAGAGGCCTTTCTCTAAGGTTTTTAGCCTTGTGTGGATATCAGTTCAGCATTTAGGCTGTACATCTTTTATCTCTATGATCAATCCATTTGTTGTCATACACTTATACCAAATAGGAGTGTGATATCTGGATCGTCCCCATTTTGAAATTTCAAAAGTTTCAGTGTTTCAGGATTCATAGCTGTACCTCATTGGGAGCATATTGACATTGCTTGGGTTTTTGTTTGTTTGGTGTCAGAAAGTCGTTTGAGATTGGTGAAGTCCAATGAAGTTTTCCAAATGCTATTCAGGCTGCTCATCAATTCTGAGCTCAAGGTGAACTTCAGTTAATTTTAATGACCAATGTTGGTCCTAGACAGTTTGCAATGAAACACAGCTTGCTCCTATCAGGAGACGTATGGAGGACTATTGGTGTGGAATATGGTATATTTTTTGAGATGCATTATGTATTGGGTTTAAATATTTTTATTTTATGTAAGGCAGTTTAACAAATTGTAAGAAGCTACAACTTCAGTGGAGGGAGGAGATATTCCATGTAAAGTATTTGTGTATAATAACAATGTGCATCAACATTAAGGGAAAAAAAAAACTTTTGCCAACATTGCTGTCTATCTGTAACAAATGTTTAAGATTTACATACTGGTAGAAAAATCTGGGTGGGCAATGGGGTCAATGCATATTATATCCCAGCCAATTGTCATTATCCATATAGTTAGTTGTGGGTTTTTTTTTTTTTCAAATTGTTGTGGAGGTTGTTAGCTAATGTTTCTTTTGTTTTGTTTTGTTTTGTTTTTTTCTGATTGGCTGGCAATTTTGCCCAGAAGGATTTAGATTATTCTGGGAATTTATGTGAAAAGCATAATATCAGCTACAGAGGCATCACTCTCTTTACTGATTCACTCTTCCATTTAGATTTGTGCAGAGACTACTGAATACAGTTGGTTAGTATATTTCACCATGTTTTAGTCTTTGCTTGATATTGACAATAAGATGTGTTGCACAAAATTATCTTTGTGATTTAACTTATCAAGAAATCTTATAAGGTATTAATATATGCGTGGAAGCCTCCTCATCACAGGAGAACTTCTAAGATTATTTTGCTCTACCTATTCAAATACTTTATTTGCAACTCATAAAAAAATAAAGGAAATAGAGATCTTGATTTAAAAAAATACTTTTGAATCAGTTTTGTAACTGTAAAGATGTAATCTCTTGCAGAAAAAACATGCTTGCTCCTTTCTTTTATACATTTTGATACATATGTAGATCATTTTCAAAACATGGCATTTTTACTTGTCAAATAGAACAAAACAATGAAAATTAAGTACATTTGCAGCAAACTAGCCAATATCATATTCATCTCTTATAATGGTAATTGAGTTCAGAATAAATATATCATAGAATCAGAAAACTTGAGAGCTACAAGGGAGCTCAGTAGCTATGTAATGTAACCTATTAACCAAAGGAATTGTCCATAAAACACACTTTGACAAGTGGTTCTTCAGTCGCTGTTTTAAGACTGGTGGGAGGAATTCATAGAAACCTGTTTTTGCAAAGCTCTAAATATGAAGTGGGTAGATAGGTGATGTAGTAAATAGAGTGCTGACTCCAGGGTCAGAAGGACCTGAGTTCAAATGTGGCTGCAGACACTTATTAGCTGTGTGGCCCTGGTAAAGTCACTTAACCCTGTTTACCTCAGTTCCTCATTTGTAAAATGAGCCATAGAAGGAAAAGACAAACCACTCTGGTATCTGTGCCAATAAAACTCCAAATGGTGACATGTAGTGTCCAAAGTGATTGCAATTACTAAATGACGACAAATTTGAGGTAATTGTTTAATGATATCAAACATAAATTTGCTTCTTTGCAACTTTCTGCCATTGTTCCTGGTTTTTCCCTCTGGGACCACACACTTACCATTTCTCCTTCTTATAATCCAGCCCCTGGTTTATTTTTTGGATTTTGTTGATATTGTGTTAATTTGTCTGGACCTATAATATCATATAGAGAATTTCCTTTTCCATTCTGGAAAATCACTTTTAGTTCTAGAGTAATGGGGCGCTGAGAGGTTATATGATGTGTCTATGATGTGAAAATTAGAATGCTGCATAAGTAAGGTTTTAATCCAGGTTTTTTTCCAAAATTTAAGACCATCCTTTTATGTTATGTTGTCCTTTTTATATTAGTTAAATTACTTTTTAAAAAACCCTGTATGGAACTATATATATTTAGACTTTATCTCTAGATAGTTTGGAAAATATAACATGGACCTCCTTTTGAAGTTTTATTGATGATTTCAGTACATCAAAATTTATGTAATATGTCAAGAAGGAATGTCAAGTATAATGCTTATATAGATTTGGACCCCAAAACATAATTAAAAGTTTGGGCCTCATATAAGTGAACTTCTGTAAATTCCCTAAGAAAGAAAATAGAGAAAAAATAGAATACCTTCTCCCAGACCTGGAAAGCAAAAAATAAAGGGAGATGAGTTTAAGTCTAAGAGTTCTGATATAAAGTCTCAGATTTGATAAAGCGTGCTCTTTTGAATGAATGATATCACTTCCTTGGGATTCAGAACAGTTTTGCTTTGTCTTGCTTGGTTTACTAAGCCAGCCCTCAGACTACTGAAGTTTTCAGCAAAATGCGTATTTCATATTCATAGAAATTAAATCTTGTTATAATCAACATTATTATAGTGGAAAGCTCTCTATGACAAAATACTTCTAGCTCCTCTTCCCATCTAATAATCCTACTTGTAACATTACCCAGTACAACCTGATTCTAGTAGAAAAGAGAGACAGGAAGGGAGGAATTTACATGGTCCCTTGGAATTGTTGTATTGGTATTTGACCTGTGCCACTCACACATGCTGGTACAATGTGTATACATACCCTGTTTTCCTTTAGTGTTAGAAATACAATACATACTTTTTTGATGTATGTCTTCTTTACACTTTATTGCCTGTCAGAGAAAAAGAGAAGGGAAAAAAAGGCTTTCTTTTGAGGACTATGCCCTTTAGCAATTCTGAAAATACCTTCCTGACATTTTCCCTGTAAGTATCAGATGCTTAAAAATAAGCATGTACCACAAAGTCTTTTGGGACAGAACAAATATTCCAGCTTATTACAACCTCATTATTATTTTACCTACAGTCTCTGATATAAAATTCCAAGAGTCATTTTTAACCCTTTCTCTTTCCGGATTATTTGCATGTTACTTTTAATGTTTTGTAATGGTAATTATAGACAGTAATGAACACCGCAATTATGCATGAAATTCAATTTTGGGAACCTTCTGCCTCATGTTAATTATAAAGCCTCTAATAGAAGTCCTCTGAGGCCTTGCTCCATTTTTTATTTAAATCTCTGCACAGACACATCTTCTTTGTGATAACTCTCAAATGTGCCTTGGTGGGGAATATTACTTTCAACCAAAGGCTTCTTACATGAGTATAGACAACCATGATAGACTTTATTCAAGTAAATTTTAAAACAAGAAAGAAAGACGTTTTACTCAGAGACTTTGCTCATCCTGGCATTTGTAAGTGGCATCCTCAGGAGTAAACAGCAAATTTTTAAATAACAATCACAAATGTAAAACAAGTCAAAGTTCAAAGGACCCAGCATGACAATTCAGCAGCCATCCAAAGGCAGGAGACAAATTTAATTATTTACTCAGCCTATCATTATCACACTGTACATATCCTTTCTATTTTAGCTCAAATGTACAGTAGCAGTTTAGGTGTCTTCTGCTTTGGCTTTTGCCCATCAAATGAATTTGCCACCCTTTTCTCATCACATACAATTATGAGGCTTACGGAGGGCTCATGAGGCCCCCTTTTTGGCATTTGTGTAGACATGAACCCAATCCTTTGGTCACTCTCACTGAGACCCTAGAGTTCAGAGTGCTGCAAGCACTATGAAAAGAAATTAACCTTCAAGGGGAGAAAAGACATGAACCTTTTAAAAGAGGTAATTCAAGGTAATTACTTCAGAGTTTGTCTTTTCATAGTAAAAAACTTTGTTTTTTTGCAAGAATTTTCCAATAAGAGAATACCAAGAAAAGAAAAGTGGAAGAAGGATGATAGGATCAGGGATTGAAAACAAGAAGGAAACTCAGACATCATCTAGTCCAACCCCTTAATTTTACAAATAAGAAAACTCAGAAGTTAAGAACTTGCCCACTAGCAAATAAGTATTAAATGGGAGAGCTGGTATTCAAACCTAGGTTATCTGTTTATAAATTAAGTAATATTTCTACTTAGAAACCATATTAGATCAGCTTTCTCATTTTAGAAACTAGGGCACCAAAAATTGGATCACTTGTTTAAGGACATAGTTAACTGAGCTGTTGTCAGGATTTGAACCTAGCAACCTTGAGGCTACAATTACTACTTTTTCCATTATAGCTTAGCTGCCTCTTTCCCACCCAAACATAAGGAAGTAAAAGAAAATTAAGAGGGAATTGATGTCTATTCAATTTGATTAAATGCTTTTAATACCTATTTCAGGAATAGCACAAGGCCTGAGGCTTGCTCACTGCTTACTAAATCTCTGTCCTGGATCCCTATTTCTTGAGGAGTGTCAGCCATCCTTCTCACTTCACTCCCTATTCACTTCACTCTTCAGACTGCTCTAGTATCAGCTTTCTGCCTTGCCCTCTCAGTATTCTCCCTCTTCCACCTCCCTTCTCACTTTCCAATTTAACTTTGTTTTGTTTTACCATAGTAGAACGTGAGCTCCTTAAGAAGGGATATCATTTTGTTTTCTTGTATCTACATCCCCAGAACATATTAAGTTCTTAATAAATTTCTCTCTCTCTCTCTCTCTGCCTCTGTCTCTCTCTCTTTGTCTCTCTCTTTCTCTCTGTCTCTGTCTGTCTCTCTCTCTGACTCTCTGTCTCTGTCTCTCTCTGTCTCACTCTCTCTGTCTCTCTCTCTGTCTCTCTGTCTCTCTCTCTGTCTGTCTCTCTCTCTCTTTGTGTCTCTGTCTCTCTCTCTATCTGTCTCTCTGTCTCTGTCTGTCTGTCTGTCTGTCTCTCTCTCTCCCTCTCAGGCATAGTTTAGATAATACATAATCCCTGACTTCATGCAGACACTACAATCTAGAGTACCCATGAAGACAAGAAGACAGGAATAAAGTGTTATGTGAAAGATAAGAGGAAAATTTTTAGGGGTAGGTAGGGTGGAGGGAATCTTCAACAACCTTTCTCCCACCTAAGAAAGATATGTACTTTTTACCTTGTTCATTATAACACATTTCTGAGGTTTCTCTTCAGGCCAGCTCTTAGAATTCCATGTACTTTATCAAGCCATTACTACAGACAAAAAAAAAAAAAATCAAAGTGGAGGAGGAAAAATAAAAATGTTCTATTTCATTTATTTTTGTTGTTGTTCAGTCATTTTCATTTGTTTTTGACTCATGACTCCATCTGGGGTTTTCTTGGCAAAGATGCTGAAGTGGTTTGCATTCCCTTCCCCAGATCATTTTACAGATGAGGAAACTGAAGCAAACAAGGTTAAGTGACTTGCCCAGGGTCATATAACTCGGCAGTATCTGAGGCCATATTTGAACTTGGGAAGATGACTCTTCCTAACTCCAGGTCCAGCATTCTAGGCTGAAGCCATGGTTCAAGCTAATAATATAAGCCATCGTTTACGTTGTTTAACCTGAGTTTAAGAGTTTCCCTTCCCAGTTAAATGCGGTAATATTTGTAAAGTACTTAGACTGACACATAATATTTTGTTGTTTTAATTCAGTCATGGGACCCTCTTTGTGACTTCATTTGAGATTTTCTTAGGAAAAAGAGTAGAGTGGTTTACCATTTCTTTGTCCAACTAATTCAAACAAAGTTAAGTCACTTGCCCAGGGTCAAGTAGCTGTTAAGTTTCTAAGACCTGATCTGAACTCAGGTCTTCCAGACTGCAGGCTTTTGACTCTATTTATTCTGCCACCTAACAGTCACTATTAAGCACTATAAATGTGTTCTCTTTTCCTTCCAGTCTGTTATCCTTCTAATCTGCTATATATACATAATACAAGAGTCTAAATTCATATGTTAATTTTATCATTGTTTGAAAAGCAACTTTCTGCAAGTCATAAGAGTCCTAGCTAAGAAATCTGAAATTTAATCCTGCTTCAGACAACCTCTAGGTAACCATAGGGAAGTCCCTTAGCTTCTCAAAGTTTAGGCTTCCTCAGCTTTAAAATTCAAATACTATCTCTTGTACCACCTATTCACAGGTTTATTGTGAGAGAAAGCTTTTTGAAAACCTTAAAGCTATAGGAATGTGAGCATTATTGTTTACAAACATTTACTGATTGCCATTTTCTGGGTGACTCTACCCTCTCCACTTCCAGTCATAGTAGAGAGTGCTATTTCATCTTATCATGGAAGCAACATGAGGGTGTTTATTTATTCCTTTCTATCGTCTAGAAACTTCACAGAGGTGCTTGCAGAGAGTATAGTGCTTTAAGATTGTAAAGTGCTTTGCATATTTTATATTCAAATCTACATATATAACACTATTACCAAAAAAAAACCAAACCCATCAATAAGCAACCATTCATAAAACACTTACTGGATCCCAAAAAATAAGCTAGACACTATGAATTAAAATACAAAAACCATATAGACCCTGCCCTCAAGAAACATACATTTCACTGGATAAACATAGTTATTGCTTAATTTATTTCTATCTGTTTAATCCTTAGTGTTTTTCAAAGAAAATTACTCTGTATGTGTTCTGGTTTCACTTATAACAAGAATGTTCAGATGGATGCAATTTATTTCCTTAGTATTATGGCCACTTGGCCATTGAACAAAGATTTCAAATTTAGAATAGTAAGTCAAAATAATATTCATAAATGATCTAAAACCATAATTTTAAAGTATCCTTACCCTCTTTTATTCTATCATTCCAACACTCTCCCTGAGACAGATTGAAGGTCATTGAAGGTTTCTCTTTTTAATAGATTCTGATTGCCTTAAATTCAGTTTTGAGGGCAATCTTCTGGCAAGGACACATTCTGTACTTAGATGGGCTAGGCTTTGTCTAGCACTTCTGTTGGATAGACTTTGAAAATCATAACATTTCTGTTTCATAGGGAGGGATCATAGAATTTTTGTTTTTTCTCTCTAGACATTTTTGTTATTACCACAAAATAGTTAGCTCTTACGTTTCAATCAATCAGCACTTTTAAACATCTACTATTAGGAGATCCTTTTCCAGGTGCTAGGGATGCAAAGAAAAAAAGGAAAACGATTTTTTGCCCTTAAGGAGCTTAGATTCTGACCAAGAGCAGCAGAATATACTTATAGATACAAGGTCATTGAGGAGATGGGGCAGGGGTAAGGGAAAATGTTTTAGAAGCTAGGGGTATTGGGAAAGGTCTTCTGTTGAAGATAGAGTTTATATTAAACCTTGAAGGAAGCAGAAGTTTCTGAAGAAGGAAGTGAAGAAGGTATATATTATATGAATGGGCAAAGATCAGTGCAAGAATGCAGAGGTGTGAGATGCAGCTCCATGAATGAAGAATTGTAGTAAGGCCAGTATGTCTCGATTTCTGGGTAGAAGGAAGTAAAGTGTACAAAGTATGGAAAAATAGGTTAAGTCTAGATATTAAAAGGCCTTACATGTAAAACAAAAGATTTATATTTGATCACAGATATAACAGGGAGCTATTGGAATTTATCAAGAAGAGTAAATGTTTCTGATTTATACTTTAGGAAAATCAGTTTGACAGCTATGTGAAGGGTAAATTGGAGAGGGAAGAAATCTGTAGCAAAAAAGGCTAAATAGAAGGCTACTGAAGTAGTATAGGTTAGCACTGATGAGGGCCTGTACTTAAGGAGGTGGTAGCTATGTGAATGGAGGGCAAGGGACAAATATGAGAGATGTTACAGACATAACCAGTGGGATTGAACAATTCAGTGATTCCATAGACTGAAAGAGAGTGAATAGTTAGGGATTACTCCAAGCTTGTAAAACTGAGTGGTTAGGAGCAAGATATTGCCCTGGACAAAATTACAGAACTTGAAAAGAGGGGTTTGATATGCATTTGTTTGTTACTATAAAATTATGCTTTTAATATATGTTTTGCCCTAAATATAGTAAAACCAAAAGAAAAATAAAACCCTAATTTGAATATTCCTAGGAAAAGGATTAAATTCACCAGCTCTAACTTACATGCATCTAAACCAGAGATTCAAAGCATTTTCTGTTGGGCAAAGACAATTTTTATTTTCTTTTATAAAATTACAATTTTGTGTTGACTTCTAGATCCATTCCCAGGTTTCCTGAATCCTGCCATCCCGTAAACACCATGATCCAGGATTCCAATTGCATGAGATCCCAGGTGTGTAATTTGTACAGCTGTAAGTCCAATAAATAAAGCATTCAAAAATGTTTTGTAGAAAGCTCGACCTTCACTGTATTGATTTCTATCAAAACAATCTAAAACTTTTAAAGCGTGACCTTTTCTTCTTCAAAGACAAAAAAAAAATTCTCAAAAAGTGATAACACTGCAATGTAAAACACCAGCTTCTCAAAGTGTCATTAGGGAATAATAGATGGTATTAACAGAGTTCCAAACTATATGGTATAATGATAGAATTTTAGAGCTTTATGAGAACTTAGATGTCATCCAGGACCCTGAAATACGAAGCTATTTGTCCAAAGTCACTCAGGTTAGTAATGGTGTAGCTAGAATTATTATTTGTTTCCAAATTCCAAATTCAGTACTCTTTCTATAATAACATAAGTATATTTAAAAGTGATCCGTGACCTCATTGATATATCAGGCAGATTTCAGTCCATACAGACCTTTTTATACTATGCAACTCTCGTTCATGTTTTGAGGGCAGTTGGGTAGCACAGTGAATAGATCTCTGGACCTAGAGTGAGGAAGATAGGAGTTTAAAACATCTATCTACCAGGGTTGTTATGAGAATCACATAAACAAATAATCATAATGTACTTTGCACAGTTCCTGGCACACAGTAAGCACTATGCGTGTTTAGTCATTTCAGTCATGTTCAGCTCTTCTTGACCCCTTTTAGGGGTTTCCTTGGCAAAATACTAGAATGATTCCCCATTTCCTTCTCTAATTCATTTTGCAAATGTGAAAACTGAGGCAAATAAGGTTAAGTGACTTGTCCAGGGTCACCAACCTAGCAAGTGTCTGAGGCAAGATTTGAACCTTGGAAGATAAGTCTTCCTAATTTCATGTCCAGTACTCCATCCACTGTACCATCTAGCTTCTATATAGCAACTGTTATGTAAGTGTTTCTTCTTCTTCTTCTTATTTTGCCAAATCCACTATTTCTTGAAAATGTTAGATTTCTTTTCTTCTACATTTCATAGTTATCAGTTAATTACTTTAATTATCCTTATTTTATCCCTCATTCATGTCATCACCAAATGACTTTCTTTTCTGATCATGCATTTCTCGTATCATTTATGAACTGCTCTATCTTCCTTGTAGATCATTATTTGAAAATACTTCATGCTACTCATGACTTCCTTCTCCCTCAGAGACTTCTCTATTACCCTATATTTTATATACAAATTGTTGCCAAAAATTAAATTTCAAGTTTCAAAATCGTGCTTCAGGAGAACATTGCTTTTCTAAAGATAGTTGTGGTGGGCAACTGTTTAAGGTTGTTAAACCCAAATTCGCTGTCCATCCAAACTATTTTGATGTACTCTCTCAATGTACTAGCCTTCCAACTGAACAAGATATTCTGGGCATATTTTTTCATTTCTGTATAAACAATTAAGCTGATATCTAATTATAGATACTGCTAGGGGAGGGGCCTATAATATTAGAGTTCATAACAAATCCTGTGGTTTCAATAAATTTTCAATATATTCAATGAATAAAATTTCAGTTAATTTTATAAATGTTATTTACCTCCTCCAGTTATATCCCATTCAAATGTCTCTTTATGGTATTAAGATGACACAATTCTAAAAGGCAATGCTTGTGAAATTCCAGAAAACACAGCCTATCTAGAAAACATTGTAGTATGAACTCAGCAATAGGCTAAGAACCAGCTTAGCTAAACTTGGAGACCAATTGCTCAGGCAAATTTAGGGAGACCATTTTCATTTGTGCATAGCAACTCTTCAAATCTATTTGCCAAACCAAAGAAAGATTGAAATGTCCCTCTAAAAGTCATCCTGATCTATATCTTACCACCAGACCCAGATGACTCCAGAGGAGAAAGTGAAGCTAGTGAACTTCCACAGCCCTCCCACACTTAAATCTAATTCCCTTGCAAGAGATAAATTTAATTTTACCTTAGTTATTATAGTTATTTGTAGAAGGAAGGCAATGTTAACTTGCCCATGAAATGACACATGAGACTCATCTCTCATTTCTTCAAACAGAAGTGGTTTGATTCAGATAGACTGTGGTTTAACTACAAAGCCAGTGTGTCCAGTTGTTAGTCACAGGTTGGAGTATGATGTGTTATTCAACTCCAGATGAAGACCCTTTTACTGAAGAACTCATTCACTTTTATTTAACAACAGAATCACACGTTGTCAGGAAGAGTTGCCAATTGGACCACACTCAAAAATTCAGTCCAAATAAGGGGTAAAAAGATTGGGGAGATTGTAGATTATAATTGCTAGTTGGAGTGTAAAAGAAATGTCAAAATAAAAATGATACACTCTAAATGTTATTCCTTTTGTGAATTATTATTAGCACTAAAAGTACACACCAAACAAAGTGTTGACATGGAAAAGGGAACTAAATGACTTTAAAGTTACAGGAAAACATGAGAGTAGAAGTATGTGGCAAATAGCAGTTTGAATGAAAATAAGTGAGCCAATCATTTAAGAAGAGATACGGTGAAGCCATGATGTTAAATGGGAAGTCAGCAGAATTCTGAAGTTAAAAGACTTAGAATAGGTGACTCTTAGTATTAGAAAGAAAAATACACCATTAAATAATCATTCATGAGTTAGGCAATGTGCATCTATTAAGTGCCTAGTGTGTCCTGTGGTCACACAGGAGTGTGTGGTCCACATGTTCAGTCTTCTTTGCAATCAATTTTATAGAGTAGATGAACCACCTGCTTATACTTACACGTATAATAGATTTAAAAGATTTAAATTATGCCAGAGAGCTCAAAATATAATAGTAGAGCCACCATCAGTTTTGAATGATCAAAGAGTTGTCAGTAGAATAGAATAGAGCTGTTGTTTCCATGATGGTGTATTTTCAGAAGTTAATGGTTAATGAAACTATGACATTTTAACCTTTCCTCTCCACCAGGATTTGATACAATATATGAAGAGGCAGTAAATACATTTATAATGAAGTCCAGAAGAGTAGATAGAACTGACCAAATACAGAGAGAATATATCTGTACTTGCTGCAATTCAATGTTATATTCACTTGGAACTGTTCCTGAGAAGTTTCAAAGAGGGGAAGTTTCCAAAAGAATAGAAAAGATCATACATCATCCTACTACCAAAAACAAAGTGTGTGGCAAGGGGAAAGAGGAGACTGAAATATTATCAATACTACTGACCCATTTTTCTCTATTCTATCCTTATGTTACATTCATAAGAATGGTCTCTGCACCATTCATGTTTTCCTTAATGAAATCATAGGAAGATGCTCTGTAACAAATTTTATTATCATAGCTGAAGTGTATACTTCATCAACTTGCAGTGTATGGTCAAGGTAGGGAACTTGCAGTCTCAAGCCCACTTGTGACCCTTGAGGTCCTCAAGTGCAGCCTTTTAACTGAATCCAAACTTCACAGAACAAATACCTTTAACCAAAGAATTTGTTCTGTAAAACTTGGACTCAGTCAAAAAGCCGCACCCAAAGACCTAGAAGGCTACATGAGGCTTCAAGGCCATAGGTCCCCACCCCTGGATCCTGCTGCACTTATACAACAAATTTGACTTGGAGAAAAATTCAGCCTCAAGTTGTCTTCTTCAAAAAGATGTCTCCTATGTATATGTTAACATGAGAATGACTCTTTGTCAGATTCATCCATAACGAAAACTTCATTTAATGATGATTTACACATCAACAGGTGAAACATAGGTCACAGAGATGTATACTTGCCAAAAGTGGTCACTATTGTAATGGAAGATGTTAGTTTCACAACAATGCTATGTACAAATAGGAGTGAGATTCTTTATTGACAGAGAAATTATATAAATGTTCCCATTTGCTGATGAAATCATATTGATGACATTAAGCCCACTTGGACTGCCAAGTATCCATGAGATGCATTGTCATTAAAAAGAGATAAACCTAATCATATTTCCAGGAAGGAAGAAAAAGACAGCCAAATCTAAGGACCAAATGAGAAAAATAGTTCTTAAAGTAGTTTTTAAACTATAAAACACTAGATCAACATAATTTGTTAGTATAATTCTATCCTCTGTGTCTAACACAATACCCAACATATATACTGGGTGATTAATTAAAATGTTATTGAATTGAATTTCTTGAATTGAGAATAAAATATCCAGATCCATTTGAATAAATTATCTCAGCTATTCTCTTAAAATGGAGATGTTTAACTATTTCCTTAAAGCTTATCAGAGATTTTTACAGTTCTGCTTTATGATCTATGTCATGAGCCTATGACATAATTCAGAAATACTATTAGGGTATCCTTGGTTGCTCTCTTCCATAGGACAGACCAAGCCTCACCCGCCTAATATCACATCCTGTGATATCTCAGGTAGTTTTATGAAGTTTCTAAGACTTGTAGATTTTTTTCACCTTTTAATTTGTGTCCCATTTTATATACATAGATGCTATATTTTCCAATTTTTTATGTGAATTATGAATTTTCTTGATAGTATGCTACAACCTAATTTAATGAACATCTTTTTTGTTGTTTTCCTTATTGTACACAATCAGCCTTGTCTTATCATTCTTAGAGAAGGGAGACGTCCTTTTGCATATTTTCAGTGCAGTATAAACATATCGGTTGTATAATATTCTCCAGCTTGGCAATGTATTTGATTTTCAAACATGTATGGTTTTTCTTTTCATTTTTATATCAACATCTGCAAGTCATATGTTTTACTTCCCTCTATCATAACACTTTTGCTGACCCTCTGGTCTTGCTTTTCTCCAACTTTGTTGTTATTTTTTGTTTGTTTTTGACTCTTGGATCTACAAGAAGATTTTTTCTTAAGTCTTGAGTTTTTAGTAGAAATATTTGCTTTCTTTAGAATGTATACATTTTGTTTCTAATAATTTTTTTTCTGATTCCCCTCAACTTATGCCTATGAATTTTCCATTGGTAATTTCATTCATAATTCTTATTTATAAGCAATTCATAAAAGCACCTCTTTATTAGGAAACAGTTCCATTCTAATGCTGGTTTTCAATTTGTTAGAGAAAATTCTATAAGAAATTTGAAATCGGGTAAGAATTCCTGAGGTAGCACTCATGAAAGCATTCATACCAACATACTAAGTGAAGAATTAGACAAATAACCTCTGGAAGAAAGGGGAAAATACAGTTTATTAAGAAAGGCAGGGATTAAACAACGGATCCATTAGTTTCTCTGGGCTTCAAGTTCCTCAGTTCATGTTTATCTTTTATAACCTTAAGAGTATATGAAATCAAACTATTTTGCTTTTTTTCCAGGGCCAAGTGTGAAGGGCTCAAAGATATAGAATCCCTTGGAAGGTAATTTCAAACTGTCTTCCTCTATCCCACTCCCCTTTCCTTCAGTTTTTTTACATGATAAAAAGATTATCCTGCCATCTGAAGGGACAATCAGGACCATTCTCTTTGGATCTGCATTTATTTTCTTTGATACTACTGTTTCTAGCTCAGAATCGTGTCTAACTTCCACTCTCTTTCTTCTCTGCCAATCCAAATGCTAACTAAGCTTTCAGACCTCTATGAAATATCCCATTTTCTTTTTTTACTTTAAAATTTCCTATTTTCCATGAAGTTATCCTCTAACCTTTCTAGCTCCCATTGGTCTTTTTCCTCCTGAACTCTCTTATCCGGTTCTAAGTCATTCACTTAATTCTATAATATTTATCCCACGTTCACTTTTGGTTTCTCTTTCCTTCTACAAAACCACAAAATCCTTAAGGAAATGAAATACTTTTGATGTTTTCTTTTCCTCAAAGGCTGAAGAATATTGCTATGGAATCAATAGATATGTTCTAACTTATATTAATGTATACTAAGGAGAAAAAATACCTAACTAAATAAGTAAAACAAATTTCATTTTTGTTCTTGACAAATTTCATTGTAATTCCCAACTCCATGCCTTTTGCACATCCTGTGTGTGATGTCCATAATGATTCTCTCTTCACCTCTGTCTCTTAGAATCCAGAATTTTTTTCACAACTCAGTTCATATTCCATTACATAAGTGAGACTTTCCTGATCCATTCAGTTATTAGTGCATCACCTTGTATTTATTTAATTTATGCTGTCAGTGTGACATTGGCAATAATCGGTGCTCTCAGCTAGGAAACATTCCAAGAAAAGCTATAGAAAACGTGCTAACCTACTTTGGTAAGGGAAGTTGTACTCTGGAAACTCCCTCCAGTAATAAAATCACAGGTCCAGTGTCTACCCTAATTTTACACATATTTATACATGTACGTATGTTTTCTGCCCTGTAGAATGCCCGTGAGAGAAGGAGGCAGCTTCATTTTTTGACTCTGTGTGTGGAAATTTAATAAATTCTCAAATAATATTTGATTTTAGCTTATGGCAGAATTTATCACTGAAGAAGTGTTACTGTTTCCACTCTTTTCAACATTTTTCATTAATATTCAGTATTATTTGTTTAGTACATCATGTTTCATGGGATCAATTCCTCACTTCTGTGTAACTACATGGACAGCAACTTGGCCAATATTTTCTTCTTAAGGAGAATTTTTTTTCATGCTGAAATATCTGACTTTCTGACAGTTTTGTGGTATCTTGTACATGTGTGGGGTTTTCTTCTGAGGAAAGAAGGCATAGTTATAGAAATTTAAGAAAACATAAGACTCCTTGTAAAGGATTCATGTGTTCTGAGAAAGCATTTCCTATGTTGAAATATATTCTAAATAACTGAACCACTAAAATGTATCCAAACCACCAAGTGCATATATTGGAACATTTCAGAAACAGTTATGAATGAATCATGAAATCATTGTCTTGATTCAATTAGGAACCGTTTATGTAAGATTTTAATGGATACTATGATATGGGTTTTGTGGGAATTTTGGTCAAATGAGTGCTATAGAACCAAACCCATTTAATATGAATACTTTAAGATGATGGAGTAGTGATTGTCAATCATCTGAGCTGAAGCCTTTCCTGGATCACCATCTGCACTCATTTCACTCACTCAAGAAGCAAAGTTTGTATTTAATGTGAACTGCCCAGCCTCCATTCCCTTCCAGAAATTGCACTGTCCTATTCATTTAAAAAGTGAGGTCTCAGGTGATTTACAAATTTGAATTTAAACTAGAAATGAATTCATTTGCTGAGACAATGACTTCAAGCAACAGGATTTGAAAAGAATTCTTCATGATACTGCCCACTCTGAATTGAATTGAAGCTGTAGAGACTGGACCTCCAGACTATGGACTGAACATAACCAGCATCTTGAGTTCTTTTGTTCACTCCTAGGCACAAAACTATTGAAATTCATAAAAGGTTATACTGAAATTGGAATGGAAAGAGAAATTATTGAGTTTGATGCATATTTTTCTGATTCACTGGGTGCATCTGACTTCTGCATCTGACTGTAAATAAGTTTATATGACCCATTTTATATTATGACATGTTATGTCATATAGTAAGGTCCTAACCTCCACCTCTATTTCTTCACATTTTAATTTCAAAATTCAATAGGAGAGTATAACATACAACTAGCTATTGATTTCTCTGTGGGAACTATCACTGATATTGGCAACAATTGGAGTACTCTATTTTCTGGTTATCCTTATCTATCTGTTTCTTACCCACCATGTACTCTTCCCTCCAGTGTGCTTCTTGTTATGACCACCTTATCTTAGATTGCTTTGCCCCTTGTCAGCCCAGTCTATTGAGCCTCTGCCTCCTCTTTCCCCAGTCTCATTCACCACCTTCCCACTATGTTCCTCCTTGTTCCTACCTGATAAAGGCTGGATTTAATCCTCTCTTAGTTCTACTTTAAGACATCACAATATAAGTCCTCTGCTTCATGAATGAAAAGATATCAATGAAAGTCTCATCAAAGATGGCCAAGATTCACCAGAAGAGGAACTGAATACCCAAATGAATATTCAAAAATATTTTATGATAAATAAACATTTCATAACAATGTACTTTGATTGATTAAATATTACTTATTGTGATTTAATTATTTAATTTAATTACTTCAATATATTAATCACTTTACTAGATGCTGGGAGTACAAAAATGAACAAGCAAAAAAAGAATTCTTTTCTCAAAGACTTTATATTCTAAGTAAGGACTAAACCAAAGTACTATGCTGGTATGAAATGCAAAATTTGTGTATTACCTTCTTGACTTCAGTGAGTTTACTTTCTAGTACAAATATAACACACAAATGCAAGTAATTCCACTATGAAATATTAAGTGTTTCTCATGTGTGGTGCTGGTCTATCTTCTTCTTTCTTCCTCCTGCACTCATACGACAATTATTCACCAAGTATTTATGGAGTTCCTAACATATGAAAGGCACTCTGTTAGATATTATCAAGGCAGCAAAGAGAATTAACTTCAGAAAACTAAACCTGTTAAAAAATGCATCAGTCTTCCATGGGAGGTAGTGTGCATCCACTCACTGAAGGTCTTCATACAGGAGCTGGATAATCAGTTGCGAAGAATATTGCAGAAGAGAATCTTCCTCTCGTACTAGCTGGACTAGACATCCTCATCCACTTCCTGCAAGTGTCTCTTTGGGCAAGGCATCAACCACTCTGGGATTTAGTTTCACATCTCAACACTAACTGGATGGAACTCAGTGATATCTGTGATTCATTTCACTTCTATGTGCCTATGTTGTTATTCTAGTGGGACTACATTATTTGGAGCTTGAACACATCTCTCTTTTTTTCTTATTTTGGAGTGAAAGACCAAAACAAAAGAACAGTTTAGAGAAAAGAAACAAAAACATATCACAAATTTAAATATTGGAATTTAAATACAAAGTACAAAAGAAAAAAAGCATGTCTTGTGCATAGCAGAACATAAGAGAGAATTCAAAATATGTAACAATAAATTTTCTTTTCAAGAAAATCTGTATAATTAATAATACATGTTGTGTTGAGAATTGTCCATCTATTTTTTTTTGCTTCCTCATGAGTTTTCTTTTGTTCCCTGCTGTCCACTATTTTTTAATTTGTTCTTTATTTCCCTCCCCTCACCCCATGAAGGCTACAATAAAATTTAGATATGTTTCTTTATAGCTATAGATATATACATATACCTATACATATACACATACATATATAGATATATATTTTCCCAAAATTATTCTACACTTGATCTTTGTTTTTGTTTGTGCATATATCTTGTTTCCTATCCCTCCTGTCTTTTTCTACTTTACTTCTACCCACTACCTTGCCCTTCTATTACTTGCCTATCCTCCCCAAGGATCCCTCCTTATCCTTCCATTCCCATAAATCTAAACACCATTATATAGCTCCCTTTTACCTCTTACTTCACCCTTCCCCCAAAGATCTCTCTCTTGTCCTCTCCCTTCTCCCTGTGACCCTACTATTTTATTTCCTCTGAATTTAGAAGATTTTATATTCTTCTAAATGTATATGCATTGTTCCCTCTTAAACCCATTCCTGATGAAAGTAGGTTACCAAAACTACCAGCCCTCCTCCCCCATCTAATTTCTCTGTATCAATTCTTCTTCTTCTACCTTATTTGTATATAATAATTACTCTTGTTAGCTACTCCTAAATGATTTTACTTTTTTAAAATTAATATTAAGGGCAGTTTTACCCCCAATCTTTGTTATGAGCTATCCAATTTTTAATAAGATTCTTAGACATATATTACATATATAAAAGATAAAGTCTGTCCTTATGAATCCCTTATAATCAGTCATTAGTATATATCTTATATTTCTCTTGCTTCTTGTATGTTGAATCTTCCATTAAATCCAGGATGTTTTTTTAAAAAGTCTTCAAAGTCCGAGAGTTTATCAAATGCCCATTTTCTTTCATACAAGATAATACTTAACTTTGCAGGGTATGATATTTTTGGCCAGAGC
The DNA here is from genome assembly GCF_028372415.1 of Notamacropus eugenii. Lineage (NCBI taxonomy): Eukaryota > Metazoa > Chordata > Mammalia > Diprotodontia > Macropodidae > Notamacropus > Notamacropus eugenii. The sequence goes on from NC_092875.1 coordinate 350,618,135, forward strand.
CTCAGTTCTTTTGCTTTTCAATACAATTTATTCTAAGACTTGTGGTCCTTTAATGTCTCTGCTGCAAGGTCTTGGGTGATTCTAATTGTGGATCCATCATATTTAAACTGTTTTAATCTTGACATTTTTAATATTTTATCCTTGAGCTGGGGGTTTTAGAATTTGACAATGATACTACTGTGAATTTTCTTCATAGGATCTCTTTTAAGTGGTGATTGATGGATTGTTTCTATTTCTACTCCCCCTCCCCTTGCTCTAATGCTTCAAGACAATTTTCTTTAATTATTTCTTTTATTATTATATCAAGATTCTTCTTTTAATGATAACTTTCAGTTAGTCCAATTATTTTTGTATTTTCTTTTCTTGATCTATTCTCCAAATCCATTCATTTTTTAATAAAATGTTTCACTTTTTCTTCTATTTTTCATTGTTCATATTCATTTAATTATTTCTGAAGATCTTAGAATTTCACTGGATTTAACTTTGACCAATTACAATTTTCAAGGTGTCATTTTCTTTCTCAAAATTATGGATCTCAGGGGTGGAGCCAAGGTGACAGAGAGAGCACACAGACTCACCTGAGCCATATCACAAATTTCTTCAGATACTTCTAAAAAGGGAATCTGAACAAATTTTAGAGTGGCAGAATCCACTAGGAGACACAATGTAGTATGTTTCCAGTCCAGGACAGCCCAGAAATTCAATGGGAAGGATATGTTACATGGGGCTGAGGGAGCACAGATACCACAGGCTGCACCAATGCAGACTCTGCCACGGCAGAGAAGAGCAGGAAGCACCAGTGTGGAATGCAGCAGAAATAGCACTGTGGATTCTCAAATGTATCTGGACAGGATGGGAGTCCAGTGGAACTGAGTGCGAGAACATGGCCCCTGGTAAAAGCAGCAGCTGCTCCTGAGGCTGTCAGCCCATAGATTAAATATTTAAAAGTCACTTACTTGAATTTCCAGGAGCCAAGATAGAATAAACTGTAAGTTTTCTTACCCTCCCCTTGTTGAACTTGAAAAACCCAGAGAATATTTCCCAAGGAAAAGTCCTGGAATAGTGGGATCACAGCTGTCTTTCACCTTGGGAGGCTACGGAGATTGACAAGAAGAGCACTCTTGTTGTGGCTTACAGGGACCAGTGCAGGATCAGAGGTGTCCCAGAAAGCCCCAATTCAGTGAACCTGCAGAAGATCTTGAGTCCCAGGGGTGGTAGAGCCCAGAAGCAGCAACACCATGACCCCAGGCCTGCCTTAACATTGCCAGTGGAATTGGAAAGATACCAATGCAGAGAGGGTTTCACTTGCTGTTGAACCTGCTTATGCTCTAGTGCAGATGTAGGGAAGGAAGAGAGCTGCTGAGGTCAGAGCACTCCTCCCCCACACCTTACACAGTGAGCTTCAGTACAATCCTGGGGAAACTCAGAAAGACTTCACCTGGCCTCAGTCTTGGGACACACCTGCCTGCTCAGCACCAGATAAACTGCAGTAGCTTAGCTTCTAGCTGAAAGAACCAGAGGCCACACCACACAGAGCCTCAAGTTCTCAGCACATGAAATGTGGGACAGAACTCCTTGCTCCCCAGAAGTAGAGATTCACTTTAAAAGCCAGGAAAAATGCATTCACCATGAGCAAGAAGCAAATCAGAAAAGCAAAGATCATAGAATCTTACTATGGGAACAGAAGACCAAAATACCAGTTCAGAAGAGGGTAGCATTGACACTATAATCACGCTTAAAACCTCAAAAGGGAATATGAACTGGTGTCAAGGCCAAAGATCATTCTTGGAAGAGCTCAAGAAGGATTTTAAAAGCCAAATTAGAGAGGTAGAAGAAAATTGACCAATGATTTTAAAAATATAATTGACAAAATGAAAAAAAAAATCAATGAAGAGAATAGGTCCTTACAAAGGAAAATTGGGCAAATGGATACAGAGATACAAAAGCTAACTGGAGAAAATAACTTTTTAAATGGAACAATTGGATAAATGGAAAACGTGATGCAAAAGTTAATTGAAGAAAAAAATTTATTTAAAATTAGAATTGGGAAATTAGAAGCTAATGACTCTATGAAACATCAAGAATCAGTCAAACAAAATCTAAAGAAGGAAAAATTAGAAGAAACTGTAAAATACCTCATTAAAAAAACAACTGACCAGGAAAATAGATCCAGGACAAAATCTAAGAATTATTGATCTACCAGAGAGCCATGAGGAGAAAAGAATCTGAATAATATCTTTCTAGAAATCATCAAAGAAAAATTCCCTGAGATCCTAGATCCAGAGGGCAAATTACTCATCAAATGAATCCACCAATCACCTCCTGAAAGAGATCTCAAATTGAAAAGGCCAAGGAATATTGTTGCCAAATTCCAAAACTAGCAAGTTAAGGAGAAATTACCACAAGCAACCAGAAATACACCATTTAAATCTCAAGGAACTACAGTCAGGATCACATAGGATCTTGCAGCTTCTACATTAAACTATCAGAGGGATCGCAATGTAGTATTCCATAAGGCAAAGGAGCTTGGACTACAACCAAGGATCAATTACCCAGCAAAACTGAGTGTAATATTTCAGGCAAAGAGATGCACATTTAATGAAATAAAAGATTTCCAGATCTTCCTGATGAAAAAGTCAGAGGTCGATAGAAAATTTGATTTTCAAATACAAGACTCGAGAGGCATAAAAAAGTAAACGGAGGAAAATGAAAAAAAAATAAACTTGTGCAAACTATTTACATCCCTATATGAGAGGAGGGCACTTGTTAATCTTTAAAATTGCATATTTATTATGACATTTAAAAAACATAAGAGGAGGGAGCGTAAGAAAATTTAAAACTTATGGAAGTGATTGTTGAAAACTGAAAATAAATTAATTAAATATAATTAAATAAAAAGATTCTTGATCTTGTTTTCTAATTGATTGACTTTTCTTTCATAACCTTCTTTTTTTCTTGTATTTATTCTTATTTTTTTTTGTTTTACCTTCATCTTTGTCATTTTATTTTTAAAGTCTTGTTAAAGATCTGCTATAAATTCTTCTTGGTCAGGTGATCATTTGACATTACTCCTTAGGGTTTTCTTTATTTCAATATCCTCCTTTGAAAATGAATGTCCAGTCACATCTATTCTCACAATAGTTTTCTATGGTTGTATTCTTTCTCTTTTGTCTGTGCATTTTTTGTGGTAATAGCTTAATTTTTGTAATCACCTCTAGCCTTGGGGCATGGGATATGGTGCCTCTTGCCCTTAGATCTTCAGTTCTCCCCTCTAGCTTGGAACTAAAGCCAAATCTCCAACCTCCTGTAAGTGCCTGCAGCTAGAGACTTTCTGCCCCACTGTTTCTGCAGATGCTGTTTCCTTCTCACCTCACCACTCTTTGCAGTACAGCCAGGTCTGGCTTTCCTTATCAGCAGAGGTTCCCTCAATCTTTACAAGTTCAAATGTCCAACTCCGCTAACTATCCTGAGGGTAAAAATTCCTGTGACTGGGATCAAGGCAGTCTCTCAAACCAACTAACCCCAGGGCTTACCTCTTGTTGTTTAAGAGGCTTGCCTTTTGTAGTGGAAAAGGAATGCTAGCCTGGAAGTACTTACTCTTCACAGGGGCCAAACCTCATCCTGGGATTTTTCTCCAGATTTTCTTGAATTGTCCCAGGAAGACTCTGTTGTGCCCCTACTTTTATTTATCTTCTCCCACACTTTGTTTTCCCTAAGATGTTATTTTAACTTTTATGGGGGAAATATCTTGAGAGCTTGGAATTTTCTTACCTACTCCACCATCTTCCCAGAATCCTCTTTCTTGAACACATCTTTTTAAAAGAAAATATTTGTATTGTGCAAGTTTAATTGAATAAGGATCATTTCAGGTTGAGGAAGATGGAAAACTTTTGATGTATGATTCTAGGAAGTTGTAATGAACAGAAATATTGAGGAAGCAGGAGTTTGAAAATCTGATAAGCTGTAAAGGACTTAAAATGATGTGATGGAGGTTATAGGGAGAATCCATTGGAATTGGAGAATTATAATGCCATCTTTGGAAATGAATATCTACTTGAGTATATCTGTGTCCAGGAGTTGATTACCTAATGAAGAAGTACTACTTATTAGTAAGTTCCTTCTTATGAGGGAAAATATGTTTTCCTGTAGTTACTAAATTCTAATTCTACTCCCTGAAGCAGCACAGAAGAAGTATGCTTCTATCTTCTACATTATAACGTTTTAAATGCTTAAAGATAGCTGATATGATGAAAAGCCGTGAACATTGTAGAACATGAAGGAAGAAATTGTTTAGAGAGGTAACTGGAACAGAAAAAGAGAAACTCAAAATGAAGAGAAAATTGATTAATAATGCTGCATGGAAGACTGGGGTATATAGAGTAAACAAACTAAGATTTTAGTTTACCTTGAAAAAGAATTATCTGACTCATTGTTAGAATTTAAAGTCACCAAGCAAAGATTATGTAACATAAGGACCATAGCCTGCTTCACAATGAAAACTTCTTATAATAGTTTAAATTCTGTTGTTGAATGTAAGTAACTAACATGTATGCCAGTATGCAGAGGCAGCTAAATGGTACAGGGGATAGAGTATAGCAACTGTAGTGTTCAAATCCAGTCTCAGATACTCACTAGCTACATGAACCTAGTGACTTAGCTCACTTAACCTCAGTTTGTCTTAATCCACTGAAGAAAGAAATGACAAATCATTCCAGTATCCTTACTAAGAAAACCCCATGAACTGTATGATCTGTAGGGTCATGAAGAGTCAGATACAACTGTACAAGAATATGGATGCCAACATTTTACCTATATGTATGTAGGTTTAATACAAAATTGTTTTCATGTTATCAGAACAGATGATTGATGAACTCCATTAGCATCCTTGTGACTTCAACAGATATCTAGAGAAAAGTCTCTAACACAGTGGGTGGGCTGCTTGTTAAGCATTTAGAGAAGAACATATGCAATAGCCACAAAAAATGAGAGGAGGTCTACTTTTGTAGGGAGGATTCATAGATAAAAGTGCAGATCCATCAAAATAGCAAGGTAGAGTATCACAATTTCATAGGACTTCAGGTAGAAAAAATATTTGAGTCCACCTAATCCTGCTCACGTTTAGAGTACCAAAGAATTCAATCTCCGATGTTGCTAAAAAGTATCCTTGCATGTTTTACTTAAAAACAACAAATGAAAGAACTTACTATCTTCCAAGACAGTTCATTAAAATTTTAGATAGTGCAAATAGTTAAGAAGAATTTCCTTACATTAAGCCCAAATAGATTTCCTCTCTTACTATAATTTTCTCTTGTTGCTCTTAGCTTTGGTGTCAAGGGTCTTTACCACTTAAAATTAGAAGTCACTGCCACTCATTAAACATTCCCACTACCTCATTTCTTCTGAATACTAAACATCATTAGTCTCTTCAAAAAATTTTTGATTGGTATAAGCCAGAAGTCCTCTCCTGAAGACTTTGTAGTTTATTAATATCCTTTCCTACATATATTTTTGCGAATACAACACAATAGCCTAGATCTATGCAGAATCACATAGAACACAAAGACACCATTAAATCTGTATGAATGAAGTGCCTCTCAGGACAGTCAAATGTTGATTTTTTTTCTAAAATAATATATGACTGACTTATATAGAATTTTAAGTTTACTAAAACTCAAGGATCACTGTCAACTATTGTTTAGCCATGTCTCCTTCATTTTGAATTTATGAAATTGATTTTTAATACAAGTTCATTTATATTTATCCTTATTAAATTTCATCTCTTTTACTTTGCCTTAATGATCCAAATTGCCAATATATTTTGGAATACACAATTCCTCATCTAGTATGTTAGTTGTCCTTAACAATTGTGTCATAAGAAAAATTTCATAAGTATACCCTCTGTACCAACCTAGTGACAACTATTAATCCCTGATGCATAGAACTAGATATCTCCTTCTAAGTCAATATCATATCATTAAAAATCATTTGGGAACTCCAGTTCACTTTCCATCTCACCTAATTGCACTATTAACTGAATGATATTTTTCTTATCTTTCTAATAAAATCAAATGCTTTGTTAAATCTAGACAAATGTTAACTGTAGCATTCATGTCAATTTCAGTAACTTCCAGCAAATATATGAGGTTAGTCTGGATTGTCCAATCATTTTAAATGCACATTGTTTTTTTATGATCATTAATTCATTTTTTTCATTCATTAAAGATATCTTTAAAATATATTTATTCTTCCCCCCACCCTGGTCCAGAATTGAAATATTTTGTTAATACATTAGGTGTAGGCTTCTTTTTCTTCCTTTGATAAAAATAGGAACATTTTCTATTTCCTGCTTCTATAGTAATATTGTTTTCTATGCAATTTTAAAAATATGACATATAGTAAACATCACTTGGCATGGAAAAATAGAAAATATAGTTTGAAAAAATTATTTTTATAAAATTATATAAAATATAAAGACATAGCTGCATTTAATACTTAGCTTTCAGGAATTAAATTTTAAAAATTGCTATGCTCTAAAATCTAATGAACACTAATGTAATGTCGAATAGAATAAAATGAATAAACAAATAAAGATGTACTTCTAAGATTTATGCTAAATATTTTTTCTAAAGCCTTAAAGTAGCAATATTAAAAGAGTGACAACTTTCGTACCTAGAAAAACTAAAAGCTTAATTATTTTATAGGAACTAAAGATGATTCCACATGTGACATCATGGTTATGTTAATTGAAATGAAGAAATATAATTGCAGCACAATAGAGTGAACAACCTTTGTTTGGATGGCCAACAACATCCATGTGGAAGTGAAATAACAAATCAAATCTAAATATTTGTATATAATTATAAAGAAAATTAAAATAGTCTATTCTAATTTTCCATGATAAAACTTTGATTAAAAGCAAACAAATTATATTTCATCTACAAAGACTGAAGAAAATGGGGAGAATTTGCAAATATTTCTCAATTTGATCAACATGGCCTTTCAATCCTAATTATATAGAATGAAAGAACAAATATCACTTTGAGGTCTAAGTAAAAACACCCAATATGGTATATATTCAGCCTCTATTCTCTCATGAGCAGAGAGTAAATTCTTCGTGTCAATGGATAGTTCCAATTCCCCCCACCCCTCACAATGTCAGGTTAAAATATATGGGGCAACTTCAGTGAAAAGAACTTTTCCTTCTTACAAGAAATTTATATATGAAAAAATATAACATTAAAATTTGCTTATATAATAACATATAAGTTCCTGACCCTAACTATTCCTCCTTTGAATGTAATGTTTCTTTTTAACCTATCACCCAAGTATATTATATTTGATACTTTTCTTCTAATAGAGTTCATAAAAACATTATTAACATTACAGTCTTTTTTCCAAGTCTCAATACTGAATCAATTATTTTAAACTTTTTCTGGACCAAAAAATATGGGTTGAGGGAGAAAGAAAGTATACACTTAGAAGAACTGATTTTAATAAATATTTAGATAGTCTGCAAATGTAATCATTTTATATTGGAATTCAAAACCTGAAGGTATTATTTGAAGCCATGACAACCAGAATTATGTCAACTTGTAGGGCTTATTTATAAAGTAAAGGTATTGCATATTTAATGAAAGCTAGGTTTCAGTATTTATTGAATCAAATTATATCATCTGAATCATTAGATAGTAAATTGTAATCATTTTTCTCTTTCTAGCATGTGACAAGATTTCTTTGAGTTGTGTTGATAAATGACTAAACTGAATAGAATCAGTTGCGTATTACATTGTTGTTTCACTAATCTTAATTCTGATCAAGTTATATCTAAAATCTTTTTTCCCTTAACACAGCTAGATACTACTATTTTCTTTTTATAGTTCCTCCCCCCAAAAGCTTTCTCAATTTGATTTTGTTTGGTTTTTTTAATCTTTGTATTATCTTCTAAGTTAATTAAAGTAGCATTGTGATAGGATCCACAAGACAATGACATAGCAAAACCCCAAACTTTCAGCTTCTTGTAACATTTTGGTAACTTGCAGAATTTCAATATCACAATATTTTTTTTTTCTTTCAGGAAACATCCATAAGATAAACTGAATTATAAAAGAAGGTAAATTCAAATATTGGATTGCTAATCAAAACAAATAGCATGTCTAAGAGAAATTAAAGATAAGACTGTGTTATAATTTTCTAAAAAGCAAAAGACATAATGATGCAACACAAAATAAAATATTGTTGAAAATAGATATGAATCAGCAATGAAAAATTGTAGATGTTCAGTAAGAGAGAAATTTTTTAAAAAAAGTAAACCAGAGATAACTGGAGCATGTAACTTGACAAATCTGACAATGAAAAATACAAGGTTCATAATGCAATTATAAAGAAAAAATAATGAGCAATTAAATAAATTCCCATGTTGCCATTGTCTTGGGCAAGTCCAGGATGCTGTTTCAAAATTATGTTTTGATCAAGTTTTTTTTTTTTAATGAATAATAATCAAATGAAAAAAGTGTTTAATGTGCTAAAAAATTGAGTGATATTTTGTAAATTAGACTCACATTTCCCTACAATTAAATCAATGTAATTTATAATATGACAGTTAAATAGTGTGAAGTTACCTGAATTGGAAGGTAGGAATTAATGTTTCTAGAAGTAAAGATAGCAGAAAGCACTACAAAATCAAGCCGGGCAAAAAGAATAAAAGAAAATAGGAGGAAGTGAGGAGGGAGACAGATATTAACACAGAAGAGAATAGTTACAATAGGATAGTTACATATCCTATGGCACAAAGAAATTATAAATAAATCCCAAATGACAGAACTATTGTGGAAATAATTTAAAGAATAGAATATGATAAAACACAGTTAAACAATACAATCCTAAATGGACACTATGCAGAAAACTTCGTAATTAGTGGTTCAAAAAACAAATTATCAAGACAATTTAAAACCACATTGAAGGTACAAATAAAAATTAGAAAACAAACCAAGTTTCTAAAGATGAAGTTAAAACTGACTTCAGGGGGAAAAATTCCAAAAATATACATTCAGAATAGAAATTTGAACTTCTGGCGCCAAGATGGTAGAGTAAAGAAGGAATTCACTGTACGCCCTCCAAATTCTCCTCCAAAAAACCTTGAAATATGCCTCAGATTTGATTTAGGAGCAGGGAAACAATTTATAAGGTCAAAAATAGGTCTCTCTCACTAGGGTGGGCAGTGATATGCTCAGCAAGCAGTAGAGGCAGACTACACATTAAAGGGCCTACAGTGAAGCTCCTAGCCCTGGGAAACAGGTTTTTTGGAGGAGATGAAAGTAAAGTGGTTAGAATGGAATTCATTATGCTTCAGATGAAGTAAAAACAAATAGAAGTAACATTTGTGATTTCAGACAAAGAAAAAGGAAAAATAGATATAATTAACAGAGATAAGTAAGGAAACGACATCCTGCTAAAAGGCACCGTAGACAATTAAACAATATCAATACTTAACATATATTCAACAAATGATGTAACATCCAAATTTTTAAAAGAAAATAAGTTAAAAAGTAGAACTAGAAAACTGAACTAGTAGAACTCGAGAACTAAAGTAGATCTAGAAAATAAAAATGTACTAGAGGGGATCTCAGATTTCCCCTCTCAAAATTAGATAAATCTAACCAAACACAAATAAGAGAGAAGTTAAGAAGGTGAATAGAATTCTAGAAAAGTTAGACATTATAGATGACTGGTGAAAATTGAATGAGAATAGAAAAGAATATACCTTTTTTTAGACGCATGACATCTACACAAAAATTGACCATGTATTAGAGCATAAAACCTCACAAACAAATGCAGAAAAGCAGAAATATTAAATGTGTTCTATTTAGATCATAATACAATAAAAATTATATTCAATTAATGGGAATGGAAAAATAGATTAAAATTAATTGGGAACTAAATAATCTAATTCTAAAGAAGAAGTGGGTCAAAGAAAAATAAAATAATCAGCAATTTAATTAAAGAGAATGACAACCATGAGCCAACATGCCAAAATTTGTGGGATACAAGGTAGTACATAGGGGAAATTTTGTAACCGTAAATAAATATTTCTAAGAGTTCCTGATCAAACTAGTGAGAGGATTACAGAAAGTAAATTTCATATGGTGAAATTAGAAAGACTTTGCACAAACAAACAAACAAAACTAATGTAGGCAAAATTTGAAGGAAATCAGGAAACTGGAAAAATTTACAACAAATTTCTCTGATAAAGGCATCATTTCTCTAAGAAATAGGAAACTGAGCAAAATTTATAAATTATTAGAGAAATGCAGATTAAAACAACTCTGAGGTAAGATCTCACACCTAAGGAAATGAAAACTGTTGGAAGAGATGTGGAATAATTGAGACACTAATATTGTGATCTAGTCCAACCATTCTAGAGAACAATTTGGAAGCATGCCCCAAGTGATATAAAACTATATATCCTTTGGCCTAGCAATACCACTGCTGGGTCTGTATTCCAAAGAGATTAAAGAAAAGGGGAAAAGATCTATTTGTACAAAAAATATATTTATAACAATTCTTTCTTGCAGTGGCAAATAGTTGTAAGCTGAGGGGATACCCATCATGTGGGGAACAGCTCAGTGAGGTAAAGTATACGACTGTGATGAGATATTATTGTCTTACAAGAAATGATGAGGAGTATCATTTCAGAAAAACCTAGGAACGCTCGTATGAACTTATACAAAGTTAAGCAAGCAGAACTAGGAAAACATTCTACACAGTAACAGCAATATTACAATAATCATGAACTATGAAAGACTTGAGTACAGTGATCAAGACAATAATCCAAGATAATTCCAAAGGATCCAGAAAATCCATAGGATTCTTTAACTTCAACAAGACAACTGATGAACTCTGGATGCAGATTGAAGCACACTTATCCTTACTTTATTTTTTTATTATTTTTATTCTGTTTGTGTTTTCTTTCACAAGGTGGCTAATATGAAAATATGTTTTTCATGACTTCACATGTGTAGTTCATATTAAATTGTTCACTTACTCAAGAAGGGTGTGAGGGAAGGAAATAATTTGGAACTCAAAATTTTAAATAAAACAAGTTATAAGTGTTTCTATATGTAATTGGGAAATATTTAATGGAATAAACATAAATGATTTAATATATAAAATTATTAAAATTGATCATGAATTTAAAAAATAGAAAACCAACATATTAACAACCTTGAAATAAGCAGCATGTTGCAAGAAAAGAATCAATACAGAATGTGAGGCATGCTTGTCTCTATTTATTACAGTTCTTTAGGGTGCAGTATATATGTCCTGAAAGAACCACATGTGCCATGGGCATGTATCAAAACCTAAAAGGTCAATAAATAAAATTGTAAATAGAAGGAAATACCTTGGATAATTTTTACTGATGGTGGGGTACAGAAGAATTATTCCTAGTCAATTTTGTATAGAAATAATAGTTATGAGAAAAAAAAGCTAAAATAGGTACTTTAAATTATATAAAATTAAGCATTTTGAAAAAAGATTAAAAACATAGCTAGTTTAAGCTAACCAAATGCACATTTGAAATTTGAAAATAAAACTGCAAGGGAGAATTTTGGATGATGCAAATAATACTACACTGTTAAAGTTCTAGAACAATGCAACATTTTCTTAAAATAATTTCAAATTATATAATGTCACCAAATGATTAATATCCTTTCACCAGAGATCCCAATTGTAAGAATATACTAAAATGAAATTTAAAAAAATGAAAAGTCTGATATAAATCAAAACTTAAATGAAATATTTTTATTCTAGCAAAAAATTAAACAAAACAACAAAAACTGGACATATAGCATTTATTTATTGATTGTGAAATTATGATATAAAGAAAAGAAATGAGAAATATATAGGAAATTCATAACAGCACAAGAACATTTTTATGGACCAACTCACAGTACAGACAAAATCAAAGATATAGACAGATAGATACACATACATACACATATGAATGTGTGTATACATGTATACACACATATATGTTCATATATATGCACACATACTTACACACATTTCCCAGAACCACGTATGTATCTGTATCTAGCTATCTAATCTGTCTACATATATATGACTCTAGGAAAGTCACTTAATTTCTCTTTTCTTCAATTTCCTCAATTAGAAAATGGAGATAATATTAACACCTTTCTGTCAGGATTATTGTGGGTATCAAGCCAGACGATATCTGTGAAGCACTTAGCAAAGTCTTAAACATAGAAGGTATTTAATGAATGTTAATTTACTTTCTTGTCTTAATTATTTCTATAATATAAAACATGAATCAATAAGACTATGGCTCTTTAGAGCAGCTAGGTGGCACAGTGGAGAGAATGGCAAGTCCAGAGACTGTAAAACCTGAGTTACAATCAGGCCTCAGATGATGACTAACTATTTGACCCTGGGCAAGTCACTTAACCCTGTTTATCTCAGTTTCCTCATCTGTAAAATGAACTGGAGAAGGAAATGGCAAACTACTCCAATATCTTAGCAAAAAAAAAAAATTCTCCAAGTGGGGGAATGCAGAGTTGGAGATGATTGAAATGACTTAATGACAACAATAATCACCTGGCTTTTGTAGGCCTCTGAAGTTTTATATTTTTAAGTACAACAAACTTTTTAACCTTTTCAAATTATTTCAAAATATAACGGACTTCACTGTAAAATGTTAAAATCATTCTTAGTTGTTGGTCCAAAAACAGGGACTGTATTCTGTTCACAGCTCTAATCTTCCAAGTTTTAATATAAATAAAAATGGCATCAAGATGAAGGGATTAATTACATTGACCAATTTTGACCCTTGAGAAAAATATGTGGAAGCAGTTCACTCCTTAAAGCAGAGGAATAGGGGGCTATGCACTTGGAATGTGTCATACACTTCACAATCACTATATCAGTTGGTTTAGCTTAACTGTTGTGTTTTGTTTCAAGTTTGATGTGTGTGGAGGTGTGGGTTGTAGGGTCACATCAAGAAATGATTGTTATGGAAAAATGACATCAATGAAACTTTTAAATTATGTACATAGTGCTTTAAGTGCTAAATTCATTTTAGACCTGTTTACAATTATTAAACTTATTCAATAAGTCTGCACCATACCATTGAAAACAAAAATATAAGTATCATTATGTCATATTAATAAAATTGTAGTGTTACACATAGGGGAGATGATAGTCCCATCAAACTTTCCTTTGGGCAGACAACATTATCCCAAGTTCTGTTGTCACATTTTGGCAGGGAAGAAGAAGTAGAAGAAGGAAGAGGTAAGCATTTATACAGCATCTATGTCAGAAAATTGAATAGGCTATATCAGGTAGAAGAGAGTTCCCCATTACAAGGAGTATTCATGCGAACACTGAAGATTGATGCTGGTATAGCATTAGTGAAATACTTGAAATGGACAGAGTAAAGACTTTTGAAGTTCCATCTAATGCTGAAATTCACAAAATACATAGACGCTATGATTTTAGCATTTTAGACTGTCTACTACTTGACAAGAATAAATATACATTTGCATAGTACTTATTATATAAGGCAGCTTCCTGTAGACATACAGGAACACAAACATTACAAATGTTTTTTACTACATAAAGCCAATATTATAATTCCCATTTCATTGATAAGAAAACATCAGTATGTTTTCTTAATTTAAAAATTCATAGTACTCTTCAGAAAATGATCATAAAGAATTGTAGCACAACTTTTTTTAAAAGTCTGATTTCTTTTGTTTAAAGTTTTCACATCTTCTTAAGGTTTTACTTCTATGCTCACAAAGGATATTGCTGAATCTCTTCTACAGTGAAGGAATATTTCTTTGCATTGAGAAAGTATTAAATATTGTTGAATGAATGGAAAATTTTTAAAATAATTGCAATATATGTGTTTAATTATCATAATATTAAATTCAATAGATTTCTTACTGAACAATATGATATTGCTAAGTAACTTAAAATTCCCCCAAAAACCTATATATAAGAAACTTATTTTAAAAACAAAATTATTAGACTATATGCATATATGAATACACATTACATATATAAATACAGATATATGTATCTGTATATATATATATACACACACACACATGCACTTCTACTCTAGTAAGAAATAAAATATTGTCACAATTCCTGTGGTCAAAAATAAAAAGTGGTATGTAAGTTATTTTTTCCCCAACTTCCCAAATATAAAAATGAAGCCAACATGTGCCTTTTATTATCTCACAAAAGAATTTAATAGATAATTTTTATTGTTCAGCAGTACATATTTTGTGATAAGCCTTGAATTTGAAATTACAAAGAACTTAACATTCTGTCTGTCATTGTAATTCTAATGAAACAAGTTTCCCAAAATAAATTATCCTTGATAATTGGACATGCTCAAAATTTTTTTTAAAACTCTATGAGAGCTTACTGACTGGAAGTGTTTATTTCACCAGACAAGGATTCTGGGAAAATGCTTAAGAAGACCCCTGACTTTGAAAACCTAGATATCAGGGTGGAGCTAAGATGGCAGGGTAGAAAGACACACATACTCTAGCTCTTCCTCCACAACTCATAAAATATATCTGTAAAGAATGACTCTCAACAAATTCTAGGGCAGCAGAAGAGTAGAGGCGATTTCCAGCCCAGGGTGACCTGGAAGGCCAACAGGAAAGGTCTGTCACATGGGACACAGAGTGGACCACAGTACAACCTTGGCCCCACAAGAGGAGCAGGACCAGAGCAGGCCTCAAGCATGGAATCCCAAGGAGCAGCAGCAGTTCTCAGATCTTATAACTCACAAGCTCCAAAGACAGATTCAAAGGTCAGTGAGAGGGCTTTTTCAGCTGTGTGAGAAGGGAGGAGGGTCCCTCGCACATACCAACACCCCTGACACCAGGTGGCAGTAGCAGAGGCAGCAGCAGCAGCAGCAGCAGACAGCAGAAGCCAGGATAATAGAGCACTTAGCTTAAAGCCCCTGGGGAATTGAGCAGCTGATCTAAATATCACCCCCAAGCACAGTTCTGGGGCTGGAGACCCTTAAGGAGTAAACTCCTCTCCCTTGGTTGGACCACTTTGGAGTAACTAAGAACTTACAGGTGCCCAGAGTATACCCTACCCTTGACAAACAACCCAAAAGTCAAGTAACTGGTTGGGAAAATGCCCGAAAAAGGGAAAAAAAAATGAGACTATGGAAGCTACTTTCTTGGTGAACAGGCATTTTTCTCCGATCCTTTTGGGATGAGAAAGAACAATGCATACTGTCAGAAGAAGTCAAGACTTTTGCATCCAATACCTCCAAAATAAATATGCAATGGTCTCAGGCCATAGAAGAGCTCAAAAATGATTTTGAAAATCAAGTAATAGAGGTGGAAGAAATATTGGGAAGAGAAATGAGAGTGATGCAAGAAAATTAGGAGTAGTGAGTCAACAGCTTGCTAAAGGAGACTCCAAAAATGCTGAAGAAAATAACACCTTGAAAAATAGGCTAACTCAATTGGCAAGAGGTCCAAAAAAGTCAATGAGGAGAAGAATGCTTTCAAAAGCAGAATTAGCCAAATAGAAAAGGAGGTCTAAAAGCTCACTGAAGAAAATAGTTCTTTAAAAATAAGAATAGAACAGATGGAAGCTAATGACTTTATGAGAAACTGAAAAATTACAAAACAAAACCAAAAGAATCAAAAAAATGGAAAAGAATGTGAAATATCTCATTGGAAAAACAACTGACCTGAAAAATAAATCCAGGAGAGACCAATTACAAATTATGGGACTACCTGAAAGCCATGATCAAAAAAAGAGCCTAGACATCATCTTTCATGAAATTATCAAGGAAAACTGCCCTGAGATTCTAGAACCAGAGGGCCAAATAAATAATTGAAAGAATTCATCAATCACCTCCTGAAAAAGACCCAAAAAGAGAAACTCCTAGGAACATTGTAGCCAAATTCCAGAGTTCCTGGGTCAAGGAGAAATATTGCAAGTAGCTAGAAAGAAGCAATTTGAGTATTGTGTAAATACAATCAGAATTACACAAGATCTAGTATCTTCTACATTAAGGGATCAAAGGGCATGGAATATGATATTCCAGAAGTCAAAGAAAGTAATATTAAAACCAAGAATCATCTACCCAGCAAAACTGAGTATAGTCAAATGGTCATTCAATGAAACAGAGGATTTTCAAGCATTCTTGATGACAATACCAGAGCTCAAAAGAAAATTTGACTTTCGAACTCAAGAATCAGCAGAAGCATGAAAAGGTAAATAGGAAAGAGAAATCACAAGGGACTTACTGAAGTTGTACTGTTTACATTCCTACATATATACATATATATATGTGTGTGTGTGTGTGTGTGTGTGTGTGTGTGCGTATGTGCGTGTGTGTGTGCGTGTGTGTGTGTATAGAGAGACAGAGAGAGACAGAGACAGAGACAGAGAGACAGAGAGAGACAAAGAGAGAGACAGAGAGACAGAGAGAGACAGAGAGAGACAGAGAGACAGAGAGCACAGGGTGAATTGAACAGGAAGGGATGAAGTCTAAAAAAATAAAATTAAAGGGTGAGAAAGGAATCTATTGGGAGGAATAGGGCAACTTATTTCTCATAAAAGAGGCAAGAAAAAGATTTTTCAATATAGGGGAAAAGGGGGGAGGTGTGAGGGAAAAAGTGAAGCTTACTCTCATCACATTTGGCTCAAGGAAGGAGTAACATGCACACTGAATTTGGTATGAAAACCTATCTTACAATACAGAAATGTGGGGGAGAAAGGGACAAGCAGGTTGGGGGGAAAGGGAGGAAGGGAGAGAAATATAGTTAGTCAGAAGAGAAGAAATGGGGGGCAGAACAGGATGGAGAGAAATATAATTAGTCACACAATATGACTATTATGGAAATCATTTGCAAACCTACACATATATAGCCTGTATTGAATTGATTGCCTTCTCAGTGAGTGTGGGTGGGGAGGGAGGAAGGAAGAAAAGTTGCAGTTCAAAGTTTCAGGAACAAATGTTGAGAATTTTATTTGTGCACAATTAGGAAATAAATACAGGTAATGGAGTAAAGAAATTTATCTTGCCCTACAGGACAAAGAGAGAAAATGGGGAAAAGGGAAGGGGAAGAAGGGAGGGAAGATTTTTGGAAGGGGTAATCAGAATGCAAGGCTTTTTGAGGTGGAGGAGGGGAGAGACGCAGAGAATATCTGGAATTCAAAACTTTGTAGAAATGAATGTTGAAAACAAAATAATGAAAAAGCTCTATTTTAAAAAAGTTTTCTTTCTTTTTTTAATTTCAGAATTATTTTAGGTCTCTATTTAGTACTATATGAATGTAAATAAAAGCATTCAATTCATAGGTGCATGCATTCTCATAAAGGTACATGAAATAAACATAATTTTGAGAGCTCGCTAGATTTTTACCATCCATTTATCATCAGTAGGGTTCCAGTTCCCATTGAACCTGACTGTAGCTCCCCTTCTTTGGTTTTAATTTATTTATTTAACTTTTAACATTCATTTTCACAAAATTTTGGGTTCCAAATTTTCTCCCCATTTGTCCCCTCCCTCCACCCCAAAACACCAAACATTCTAATTGCCATATCACCAATCTGCCCTCTCTTCTATCATCCCTCCCTTCCCTTATGCCCATCTTCTCTTTTGTCCTGTAGGGCCAGATAACATTCTATATCCCATTACCTGCATTTCTTATTTCCTAGTAGCAAGAAGAGTACTCAGCAGTTGTTCCTAAAACTTTGAGTTCTAACTTCTCTTCATCCCTCCCTCCCCACCCATTGCCTTTGAAAGGTAAGCAATTCAATACAGGTCATATCTATGTACTTTTGCAAATGACTTCCATAATAATTATGTTGTGTAAGACTAACTATATTTCCCTGCATCCTATCCTGCCCCCCATTGCTTCTATTCTCTCTTTTGATCCTGTCTCTCCCCAAGAGTGTTGACTTCAAATTGCTCCCTCCTCCCATTGCCCTCCCTTCCATCATCCCCCCCACCCTGCTTATCCCCTTCTCCCCCACTTTCCTGTGTTGTAAGATAGGTTTTCATACCAAAATGAGTGTGCATTTTATTCCTTCCTTTAGTCGAATGTGATGAGAGTAAACTTCATGTTTTTCTCTCACCTCCCCTCTTTTTCCCTCCACTAAAAAGTCTTTTGCTTGCCTCCTTTATGAGAGATAATTTGCCCCATTCCATTTCTCCCTTTCTCCTCCCAATATATTTCTCTCTCACTGCTTAATTTCATTTTTTAAAGATATGATCCCATCCTATTCAATTCACTCTGTGCTCTCTGTTTCTGTGTGCGCATGCGTGTGTGTGTAATCCCACCAACTACCCAGATACTGAAAAGTTTCAAGAGTTAAAAATATTGTCTTTCCATGTAGGAATGTAACAGTTCAACTTTAGTAAGTCCCTTATGACTTCTCTTTGCTGTTTACCTTTTCATGCTTCTCTTCATTCTTGTGTTTGGAAGTCAAATTTTCTTTTCAGCTCTGGTCTTTTCATCAAAAATGCTTGAAAGTCCTCGATTTCATTGAAAAACCATTTTTTCCCCTGAAGTATCATACTCAGTTTTGCTGGATAGGTGATTCTTGGTTTTAGTCCTAGTTTCTTTGACTTCTGGAATATCACATTCCATGCCCTTCGATCCCTTAATGTAGAAGCTGCTAGATCTTGCGTTATCCTGATTGTATTTCCACAATACTTGAATTGCTTCTTTCTAGCTGCTTGCAATATTTTCTCCTTGACCAGGGAACTCTGGAATTTGGCCACAGTGTTCCTAGGAGTTTCTCTTTTGGGATCTCTTTCAGGTGGTGATTGGTGGATTCCTTGAATACTTATTTTGCCCTCTGGGTCTAGAATATCCGGGCAGTTTTCCTTGATAATGTCATGAAAGATGATGTCTAGGCTCTTTTTTTGATCATGGCTTTCAGGTAGTCCCATAATTTGTACTTGGTCTCTCCTGGATCTATTTTCCAGGTCAGTTGTTTTTCCAATGAGATATTTCACATTCTCTTCCATTTTTTCATTCTTTTGGTTTTGCTTTGTGATTTCTTGGTTTCTTATAAAGTCATTAGCCTCCATCTGTTCCCTTCTAATTTTGAAAGAACTATTTTCTTCAGTGAGCTTTTGAAGCTCCTTTTCCATTTGGCTAATTCTGCTTTTTCAAGTATTCTTCTCCTCATTGGCTTTTTGACCCTCTTTTGCCAATTGAGTTAGCCTATTTTTTAAGGTGTTATTTTCTTCAGCATTTTTTTGGGTCTCGTTTAGCAAGCTGTTGACTTGCTTTTCATGCTTTTCTTGCATTTCTCTCATTTCTCTTCCCAGTTTTTCCTCCACCTCTCTAACTTTATTTTCAAAACCCTTTTTGAGCTATTCCATGGCCTGAGCCCATTGAATATTTATTTTGGATATTTGGGATACAGAAGCCTTGACTTCTATGTCTTTCCCTGATGGTCAGCATTGTTCTTCCTCATCTGAAAGGAAGGGAGGAGATACCTATTCACCAAGAAAGTAACCTTCTATGGTTTTATTTTTTTTCCCTCTTTTCCGGGCATTTTCAGTCAGTTTCTTGACTTCTGAGTGTCCTCTCCACACCCATCTTGCCTCTAGACCTGCCCAGCCAGCACTTGGGGTCTGAGATTCAAATGCTGCTTCCCAGCCTTAGGGCTTTGGAGGGGTGGGGCTGCTATTCAGTGTGAGATTAAGTTCAGCTGCTTAGATTGGTGGCAGGGCCGCCACATGGGGCTTAGTTACCTCAGGGGGTTTATGTGGAGACCTTCAACAATGGATCCAGGCTCCTGCCTGCTTTGGGAGCCCTTGTCTGCTGCCACCTCTGCTGCTGCCTCCTGAGGGGGCCTGAGTCATGGAGACCCCCCACTCCCCTCCCAGTGAGCTGAAAAGACCCCCTCACTGACCTTTGGTACCTGTGGATGGAGGGACCTATGCAGCTGCTGGAGATTCTGTCCCTGAAGCCTACTCAGATCTGTTCCCCTCAGTGCTATGCGGCCAAGGCAGGGCTGGGCTCTGCTTTGGGTCTAGTGCAGGACGGACCTTTCATGTCAGTTTTTCAGGTTTATCTGGAACAGAAATTTCCTCCACTCCTTTGTTCTGTGGCTTCTGCTACTCCAGAATTTTTTGGGAGTTCTTCTTTACAGGTAATTTATGGGCTTTGGGTTCGGTGCTAGCATATGTGTATCCTTCTAGTCAGCCATCTTGGTTCCTCTCCCCCTTCTTTGGTTTTAAGCTTTAAAGCAGAAAGGCAGTTGATGCAGCAGGGGTTAGAGAAGAATATTCTCTCTTGGAAACATTGAATTCATGAATAACTGGAGTTATCAGATTCCTGAAAAGGGCTTGACTAGCACCTGTGGTATTCTATGCTAATTCACTTGAGATATAAGAGAGAAGAAGTAGTGGTAGGGATCTATATTAGAGAGATAGAGAAGAGCCATTGCCAGTAATTTCTGCACCAACACCCCATTCTAGATCACTAAGCTTCTAATTATTCACGTCAGTCTTATGGGGAACTGACCATATATATGTGAAAGCATAAATACATGAATTACTATTTCTATTTTCCAATGTGAGATATTCAACAAGCAACATTTATTTCAGTCTAAGATGGTTATAGGTAAAATCTATAATGAAATGACTAAACTCTAGCTTGAGGTACATGTGTAAGAGTTTTTGGGCTATAAGTTTGTTAGCTTATAGAAAGGCAGATTTTAATTTCTTGTAAGGACAAACTTTTTAAAAATTAAATCTACCCTTAAATTTAATAAATTACCTTGTAGAGAATGAATTCCTCAGTATTAGAGATCTCCATGAAGGGTCAGCAGAGAGCTGACCTTAGAACAATCAAGAACTGCATTCAAATTCTTCCACCAATACATACTAGCTGTGTATTCTTAGGCAAGTCACTTACCCTCTCAGTGACCCAGACAACTTTCTGTTGATAACTGACATAAATGACCCATTCCTGATCCATATTTGTAGTGGGAGTTTCTTTTCTTTTCTTTTTTTTTTTTTTGGTTTGATCATTAATTTTATTGTACAGTTGTACCATCCTTTTTTATTAATTAATTTTATTTATTTTCAATGTTCTACAATAACTACCATTTAACTTAGATTATTATTTTCCCCTGCCTCCCTGAGATGGCTTACAATTTTGTATAGTTTCTACACATACATTCCTATTAAATACATTTTCACTATAGTCATGCTGTATTGAAGAATTAAAATGAGTGGGAGAAATTATCTAACAAACCAAAACATGCAACTATCTGCTAAAATCTGCGATTGAATTCCATAGTTCTTTCTCTGGATATGGAAGGTATTTTACCTCAGAAGACCATTGGGAATTTTTTTAAGTCATTACATTGCAATGAAGTTCCAAGTCTACCAGAAAAAACTCTTGTATACTGCGGTCAGTGCTGTGCACAAAGTTCTCCTGGTTCTGCTCGTTTTGCTCAGTATCAGATCATATAAGTCTTTCCAAGCCTCTCTGAAGTTTTCCTGTTCATCATTTCTTATAGCATAGTAGTATTCCATTACATTCATATACCATAATTTATTCAGCCATTCCCCAATTGATGGGCATCCCTTTGATTTCTAGATTTTGGCCACCACAAAGAATGATGCTATAAATATTTTTGTACATGTGGGACCCTTTCCCATTTTTATGATCTCTTGGGGGCAGGGTCCTAGAAGTGGTATTGCTGGGTTAAAGGGTATGCACATTTTTGTAGCCCATTGGGCATAGTTCCAAATTGCTCTCCAGAATGTTTGGATCAGCTCACAGCTCCACCAACAGCGTATTAGTGTTTCAACTCTCTGTAGTAGGGGTGTCTGCACCAAGATTTCCCTATGTCAGTAAATAACAAGTATGGATTTTTTAAATAGATTTACATATATGTGTTCTATGAGGTTTCTTCTGTTTGTGGGTTTCTGAATAAAGAGCATTCATGTAGTATGACTGAAGATTTTTGTGAATATTCCTTGTCCTATTGGATTGTAAGGTATTTGTAGACAGGAAATAAATATAATACACCTGTATACTTCACAAGGTCTAGCAAAACACCTTGGGGAAAAGCTGTAAGTCCTCCATAATTACTTGATGATTTACGCATTCATCGTTCTACATTGCCTGCACAAATCAAGTCAAAGATTCTTTATCCAACTATGAATCAGGTTAATGTATCTTTCCACTTTTCAGTGTGTATTTTATTTGAGTCCTTCCACAAATTTCTTTTATTTATTTATTTTTTTTATAATTTTTTAATTTTTTTAATGTTTAACAATCACTGCCATACAATTGCGATTTTATTCCTCCCCACCTACCCCCCACTACCTCCCTCCCTCCCCACGACTGCATACAATTCTGTATAGATTCTACATATACTTTCCTATTGAGTATATTTTCACTATAGTCATGCTATGTAGTCAGACTAAGATAAATGAAGGAATCCGTATAACAAATCAGAACATGATACACAAACAGATACACATACACAGACATGATCTGCTACATTATGTGAGTGACTTCCATATTTCTCTCTCTGAGTGTGGAAGGCATTTTGCCTTGAGGTCCACCATTGGGATTTTTTTTTTTTTTCAGAAGTTCTTGTGTTATTACAAAAATCTAAGTCTACCAGAAAAAACTCTCACACACTGTGGTTGTTGCTGTGCATAAAGTTCTCCTGGTTCTGCTCCTTTCACTCAGCATCAGGTCATATAAGTCCTTCCAGGCCTCTCTGAAGTCTTCTTGTTCATCATTTCTTATGGCACAATAGTACTCCATTACATTCATATACCATAATTTATTCAGCCATTCCCCAATTGATGGACATCCCCTTGACTTCCAGTTTTTGGCAACTACATAGAGTGCTGCTATAAATATTTTTGTACATGTGGGACCCTTTCCCATTTTTACGATCTCTTGGGGATATAGTCCTAGTAGCGATATTGCTGGGTCAAAGGGTATGCACATTTTTGTAGCCCTTTGGGCATAGTTCCAAATTGCTCTCCAGAATGGTTGGATGCGCTCACAGCTCCACCAACAATGAATTAGTGTTCCAACTCTCCCACATCCTCTCCAGCATTTATCATTTTCTTGTTCTGTCATGTTTGCCAATCTTATAGGTGTGATATGGTACCTCAGAGTTGTTTTGATTTGCATCTCTCTAACCAATAGTGATTTAGAGCATTTTTTCATATGATTATAGATAGCTTTAATTTCTTCCTCTGAAAATTGCCTGTTCATATCCTTTGACCATTTATCAATTGGGGAATGACTTGTATGATTATACATTTGGGTCAGTTCTCTATATATTCTAGAAATGAGGCCTTTATCCCCGAGCTTAGCTGTAAAAATTTTTTCCCAATTTACTACATCCCTCCGGATTTTGGTTGCATTGGGTTTGGTTGTGCAAAAACTTCTCAGTTTAATGTACTCAAAGTTATCCATTTTGCATTTCATAATGCATTCTATCTCTCCTTTAGTAAAGAATTCTTCCCTTCTCCATAGATCTGATAAATACACTATTCCTTGCTTCTCCAGTTTATTCATGGTATCAATCTTTATACCTAAATCATGTACCCATTTGGACTTTATTCTTGTGTACGGTGTCAGGTATGGGTCTATGCCTAATTTCCTCCACACTGTTATCCAGTTTTCCCAGCAATTTTTGTTAAACAGTGAGTTCTTATCCCAGAAGCTGGGGTCCTTGGGTTTATCAAACAGAAGGTTGCTATATTCCTTGCCTACTGCATCTTGAGTGCCAAGTCTATTCCACTTGTCTACCTCTCTGTTTCTTAGCCAATACCAAGTGGTTTTGATAATTGCTGCTTTATAGTACAGTTTAAGGTCTGGTAGTGCTAGGCCACCTTCCCAGGCATTTCTTTTCATTAGTCCCTTTGATATTCTGGACCTTTTGTTTTTCCAAATGAATTTTGATATTATTTTATCCAGCTCTAGAAAGTAATTGTCTGATAGTTTAATTGGTATGGCGCTAAATAAGTATATTAATTTGGGTAGAATTGTCATTTTTATTATATTAGCATGGCCTACCCATGAGCAACTAATGTTTTTCCACTTACTTAAATCTGACTTTATTTGTGCAAAAAGTGTCTTGTAATTGTGTTCATATAATCCCTGGGTTTGTTTTGGCAGGTAGACTCCTAAGTATTTTATACTGTCTACCCTAACTTTAAATGGGATTTCTCTTTCTATCTCTTGCTGTTGAACTTTGTTGCTAATATATAGGAATGCAGAGGATTTGTGTGGGTTTATTTTGTACCCTGCAACTTTGCCAAAGTTGTTTATTAATTCAAGTAATTTTTTACTTGAATCTCTGGGATTCTCTAGGTAAATCATCATATCATCTGCAAAGAGTGATAACTTAGTTTCTTCTTTGGCTATTCTAATTCCTTGAATATCTTTATCTTGTCTAATTGCTACAGCTAACATTTCTAGTACCATATTGAATAATAGTGGTGATAATGGACAACCTTGTTTCACCCCTGATCTTATTGGGAATGCATCTAGCTTATCCCCATTTCATATAATGCTTGCTGAAGGTTTTAGATAGATACTGCTTATTATTTTATGGAAAGTTCCCTTTATTCCTATGTTCTCCAATGTTTTTAGTAGGAATGGATGTTGTATTTTGTCAAAAGCTTTTTCTGCATCTATTGAGATAATCATGTGGTTTTTGTTAGCTTTGTTGTTGATGTGATTGATAATGCTAATAGTTTTCCTAATATTGAACCAGCCCTGTAGTCCTGGTATGAATCCTACCTGATCATAATGTATTAATCTCATGATAAGATGCTGTATTCGTTTTGCTAAAATCTTATTTAAAATTTTTGCATCTATATTCATTAGGGAAATTGGTCTATAATTTTCTTTCTCTGTTTTGTCTCTTCCTGGTTTGGGTATCAAAACCATATTTGTATCATAGAAAGAATTTGGGAGGACTCCTTCTTCCCCAATTTTCAAGAATAGTGTATGTAGTATTGGAATTAACTGTTCTTTAAATGTTTGATAGAATTCACTTGTGAATCCATCTGGCCCTGGAGATTTTTTCCTAGGGAGTTCATTGATGGCTTGTTCAATTTCTTTTTCTGAGATGGGGTTGTTTAAGTATTCAACTTCCTCTTCTGTTAATCTGGGCAATTTGTATTTTTTAAAATATTCATCCATCTCGTTTAGATTGTCGAATTTGTGGGCATAAAGTTGGGCAAAGTAGTTTCTAATTATTGTTTTAATTTCCTCCTCATTGGAGGTGAGTTCACCCCTTTCATTTTTAATGTTAGTAATTTGGTTTTCTTCTTTCTTTTTTTTGATCAGATTAACCAAAGGTTTATCAATTTTATTAGTTTTTTCATAAAACCAACTATTGGTTTTATTTATTAATTCAATAGTTTTCTTTATTTCAATTTTATTAATCTCTCCTTTGGTTTTCAGTATTTCTAATTTGGTATTTACTTGGGGATTTTCAATTTGTTCTTTTTCTAGCTTTTTCAACTGCAAGCCTAAGTCATTGATCTCCTCTTTCTCTATTTTATTTATGTAAGCATTCAGAGATATAAAACTTCCCCTAATAACTGCTTTTGCAGTGTCCCATAAGTTTTGGTACGTTGTCTCACTATTGTCATTCTCTTGAATGAAGTTGTTGATTGTTTCTATGATTTCTTCTTTAACCCAATCCTTCTTTAGAATTAGATTATTTAGTTTCCAATTGATTTTTGGTTTCTCTTTCCATGGCCTTTTATTACATGTAATTTTTAATGCATTATGATCTGAAAAGGATGCATTGATTATCTCTACCTTTCTGCACTGAATTGTGAGATTTTTATGTCCTAGTACATGGTCAATTTTTGTAAATGTTCCATGTACCGCTGAGAAAAAGGTATATTCCTTTCTATTCCCATTTAATTTTCTCCAAAGATCTATCATATCTACCTTATCCAGATTTTTATTTACCTCCTTAACCTCTTTCTTGTTTATTTTAAGGTTGGATTTATCTAGTTCAGAGAGGGGGAGGTTGAGGTCCCCCACTAGTATAGTTTTGCTATCAATTTCTTCCTTCAACTCCCCCAACCTCTCCTCTAAGAATCTGGATGCTATACCACTTGGAGCATACATGTTTAGTAATGATATTGCTTCATTGTCTATGGGGCCTTTTAGTAGGATATAGTTTCCATCCTTATCCCTTTTGATTAGATCTATTTCTGCTTTTGCTTTGTCTGAGATTAGGATTGCTACTCCTGCCTTTCTTACATGAGCTGAAGCACAATATATTCTGCTCCATCCTTTGACCTTTATCCTATGTGTATCCCCCCGTTTCAAATGTGTTTCTTGTAAGCAGCATATTGTTGGATTATGGCTTTTAATCCATTCTGCTATCCGTCTCCGTTTTATGGGAGAGTTCATCCCATTCACATTCACAGTTATGATTACAATCTGTGTATTTCCCTCCACCCTCTTTCCCACCATTTGTGCTTTTAACTCTCCCGTCTCCCTTCCCCTCCTCAATAGTATTCACTTTTCTCCCCCTCCTCCTGCAGCCTTCCCCTCCTCCTTTTAGCCCCCCTCCCTTTTAGTCCCCTTTACTCTTATTGCTTCTTTCCTCCCTTTTAGCCACCCTCCCCTTTCTTCCCCCTTCCCCTCCTACTACCTATAGAGCTAGTTAGGATTATCTGCTTAAGGTTATTGTTCCCTCCTTTGAACAAATCAGATGAGAGTACCTCTCAAACAATGCTCATCTCCCTCCCCTCCTTCCCTCTACTATAGTTTTCTACTTCTTCCTGTGATATAATTTGCCATTTTCTGCTTCCCCCTTTCCACACCTCCTATTACATTCCCTTCTCATACTTAAATCATATTTTTGCCATGACATCATTTACTTTATGCCCGTTCCCTCTACATATATCCCTTTTATCATAATAGCTGCACAGTTCTCAAGATTAACAGGTATCATCTTCCCTTACAGGGAGGTAAACAGATTGCCCTAATTGAGTTGCAAGTTTTTGTTTTTGTTTTTTCCCCTCTGTTTACCTTTTTATGATTCTCTGGAGACCTGCATTTGAAGATCAAATTGTCTATTGAGTTCTGGTGTTTTGGTCAGGAAGCTCTGGAAATCCCTTATTTCGTTGAATGACTTTCTCCTTGCCTGAAATGTTATGCTGAACTTTGCTGGGTAGTTGATCCTCAGTTGGAGTCCCAACTCCTTTGCCTTACGGAATATTGGGTTCCAATTCTTTCGATCTTTTAATGTAGAAGCTGCAAGGTCCTGTGTGATCCTGACTGTGTGACCTTGATATTTAAATTGTTTCTTTCTGGCTGCTTGTAGTATTTTCTCCTTCACTTGGTAGCTCTGGAATTTGGCAACTATATTTCTTGGGGTTTTGAGTTTGGGATCCCTTTCCGGTGGGGAACGGTGGATTCTTTCGATGACTATTTTGCCCTCTGAGTCTAGTACTTCTGGGCAGTTTTCCTTGATGATTTCCTGGAAGATATTGTCCAGACTCTTTTCTTCATCGTGGGTTTCTGGCAGGCCAATAATTCTTAGATTTTCTCTCCTGGATCTATTTTCCAGGTCAGTTGTTTTTCCAATTAAATATTTTAGATTTTCTTCTATCTTTTCATTCTTTAGATTTTGTTTGACTGATTCTTGTTGCCTCATTGAGTCATTAGTTTCTACTTGCCCAATTCTAATCTTGATCGTATTGTTTTCTTCAGTTAGCTTTCGCATCTCCTTTTCCATCTGGCCAATTTTTCCCTTTAAGGAGCTATTTTCTCCATTTAATTTTTGTACTTCTTTTTCCATTCGGCCAATTTTCCCAGTTAGGTTTTGGGTTTCCTTTTCCATCTGATCAATTTTCCCTATTAGGTTTTGAGTTTCCTTTTCCGTTTGATTAACTCTTCCTT
This sequence comes from Notamacropus eugenii, assembly GCF_028372415.1. NCBI lineage: Eukaryota > Metazoa > Chordata > Mammalia > Diprotodontia > Macropodidae > Notamacropus > Notamacropus eugenii. The sequence continues at coordinate 350,646,091 of NC_092875.1, forward strand.
TTAGGGAATTATTCTCTCCAGTTAGTTTTTGAACTTCCTTTTCCATTTCTTCAATTTTCTTTTTCAGATTGATGTTCTCATCAGTGAATTCTTTTTTTATGGTTTTAAAATCATTGGCCAGTTTTTCTTTTATATCCTTCTTCAGACGTTCCAGGTAATCTAGTTGTGCTTGCGAGAAATTCGTAGTCCCATCTGAGGTTTCAGATGGAAGTACAGTCTCAGCTCTGACCTCTTTGGTGTTTGTGTTTTGGTCCTTATCCCCATAGAAAGATTCTATGGTTTTTTCACTTTTCGTCTGCTTTTTCCGATTCATGATGTTGGCTGAGTGTTGTAGCTTTTGGTTCTTTCAGTCAGAAGATACAGATCTTTTAAGTTGAGTTGATGTTTGTCTAGGCTAAAAGCAGGCTTTTGTTTTTTTTTTTTGTTGTTGTTGTTGTTGTTGTTGTTTCCCAGATCAACCCTGGAGTTAGCTTGATAGGTGTGTGGGAGGTGTGGTCTGGTCTCAGGATATCTCCTCAGCTGGCCTGAGGCAAAGGCAAGGTCCGGGGGATGGTGATCCCAGCTTCCCTATTGTCTTCCCTTTTCCCCTGGAGGGCTGGGGCACGCCTAGAGGCTAATGCGTGTTCCCGCCCCTCCTGGGGCTCGTCTCCCGGGCTGAGGCTTGCTTGTGTCTCAGTGCGAATTTTTCTCTGCCCTGGGTCGTCTGTCCCTCCAGATAGCCTCCACCACGGTAGGAAGAATCCCCCTTTGCCACCTCTCCAGCCTCTGGTGTTATGAGACCACCCGCCCCCTTCTGCTGCTCCCACTGATCCAGGATCAATCTGGGGAAGAATTTTATGGTTCCCTCACGGTCATCGGGGGGGAGGGGAGAGCACTTACTGATCACTCCGGCATCCCAGCTTCTGGATGTTCAAGTAGTGACCCACTGAAGTCCCGTCTTTAGGCTGAAGATTTCAAAGGCTGTTGCGCTGATATCGTTGGCTCGGCCTGGCTTATCTCCTGCTCCGCTGGTCTCGCCCGCCACTCTCGGGCCCCTCGGGTCCCCTCCGCCCTGCCGTGCCGACCGCGCTGCGCTGTGCGCCGGGGTCTTACCCCCGCCGAACAGATCCCTCCCGTGGACCTTCCAGTCCAGCCTGGGCTCCGAATCTATCAAAGTCCGTCTCCCACTGGATTCTACACCTCCAAAGTCTGGTCAGACTCTCCCCCCAGATATATCCAGAGTTTTTCCAGGAGCTTAGGTGAGTCGTTGCTTTCACTCCGCCATCTTGGCTCCCACAAATTTCTTTTATAATTATTAAAACAAAAGAAATAGAAACCCCATTCTCAGATTTATAAGTGAGCAATAAGATGAAAAGAACATCATCGGAGGGCAATGATTCCTCTCTAATGCTAAATGTATGTTTCTGGAAGCCGATTTTAATTATCATAAGAATTTATCACCATAATGTCAAATTTTCAGCTTCAGGAAAATTTGAAACATGTGAAGACATAAAACAGTTTGAAATATATAATACCAAAAGTCAGTTTGAAGCATGACTTCTGTGAGTTGTAGACAAAGCTGTGTAGTTTGCTTGCCAGTATGATTTCATGAATTAGTCTGCAGATGTCCCACTAAAAGAAAATGATATGTGCACAAAAGGGTTCTGTGCCTGTAAAAGAACAGAGTTTATTTGATGCTCATCAAAGCTAGATATTGCATCACTTTTTATGATGGATCTCAAAGCACACTGTGTTCTTTGATAATATCATCTAAATGATAGGATCCTTTTAGGATTAAAAAAAAATCCTACAGTGATCTTAATTACCTTCAAAGAGGCTACATTTATCTTTTTCCCTGGATCTCTACATCCTTCTAAAATAAAGTAAAAAAAAATACCTATTTCAAACTTTCTTAAGAATTTTGCAGAACAATGTCTAAAACAATTTTTACCTAATAGCATACCTATCACACATGTCAATAGTGTGTATTGTATGTCTATATAAGCATGTACATATATGTACATACATACATTATACATGCTTAAGTGAATGTCACATATATAATACATTATAATACTCAGGCTTATATCTGTCATGGCTTTAGGAAGAACAATAAACAAATTTTGTGAACCTTAATATCCTTCACATTTTTTTCTTCTTGGACAGGGTATTTTATTATAATGCCATGTATTGATCCAAGCTACTGCTGAGTTGCTGCAACTGAAGGGCGAGAGGGGAGAACACATGCTCACGGTGCTACCCAGATATTCTAGCACTGGAGCAGGCATCCAAAGATTATATAACAAAGCATGAGGAATAGAGAGCCCTTGATATTATGGAGGTCCTCAGTCTAGAATCAGGAAATATATTTTTTAAAATGATTATCTTATTTCAACACAATTGCTTTTCTAACAAATACATACCTTGTGTGTGTGTGTGTATAATTTTGTGTATTTAAAAACATTATTCTCAGGAGTCCATAAGATTCAAACATTGTTGCTAAAAGATTAAATACCCATAACCAAGAGAAAATTGAAAAAAATCAGACAAACAAGTAAGTATAAAGGAAGAAAAAGAGGCATTAGCTAGCATACAAAACAGAAGCTAAGTCATACAAGAAGTACAGGACTATTTACACACTTGAAATTAAATTGGATATTATGAATGTCAGTCATTGTTTCTTATTTATTCCAGAATACAATAAAATTTAATCATAGAAAAAGTTGTGTGTTTTACAGTGCTATTCTTATGATATAAACAGTTCTTCTGGTTCTGCTTTTTTCACTCTTTATCCAGTTACAGAAGACCTCAAAATTGTTAATTTTTTAAATATTGATGTTACAATATAAATTGTTCTGCTAACTCTGCTCACTTCATTCTTCATCAGTTCATATGTCTTTCCACATCCTTTTGAAATCATCTATTTCCTCATTTCTTACACCACAGTAGTACCCCATCACATTCATATATCTCGGCTAATTTTGTCATTCCTCAGCTGTAGGAAAGTCACTTGGTTCCCACTTTTTAATTATTATTAAATATTATTATTATTATTATTAAATATTCTTGAACACAAAGTGTGTTATCTCCCTTTCTTTGATGTCTTTTGAGTAGTCTTGCCAGTGTAATAGCTAAAGACATATACCATTGAGAAACTTTTGCTGTATTTCAAATTGCTTTCCAGTGTGATAATGCATATTCACAGGTCCAGTAACAATGCAGTGATATAGCTATTTTCTCACAGATCCTCCAACAATCATTTCCCATTTTCATAATTTTTTCCATTCTGATTTGCATGACATGAAATCTAAGAATTACTGTAATTTTCATATCTCTAATTAGTAATGATTTGGAGTATTTTTATATGGTTATAGGTAGCCTAGGCTTCCTCTCTTGAGAACTGTCTGTTCATATGCTTAGATCATTTATCCATTGAGGAACAATTTTATTCTTGTAAGTTTGAATCAGTACCTTATATGTCTTAGAAATGACACCTTAATCATATAAACTGGATACAAATATTTTTAGTTAATTACTTCCTTTTCAATCTTTGCTTAATTAGGTTTGTATAACTTCTAATTTTATGTAATCAAAATCATTCAATTTATCTCCTGTCATCTCTGTCCCTTGTTTGGCAATATTTTTTTCCACACTCCATTGATCCAATGGGGAATTTTTTTCATGTTTCTCCAATTTCTTTATATGTGACCTTTGTTTTACATGAGATACTCATCCCAAGATTATCTTTGAATAAGATGTGAGGTGTTGGCATAAGTCTAATTTATTCCATATTATCTTCCAATATTCTCAGTAGATTTTTTTCCAAATAGAGAAAACAAAGATAAAACTAATACAAATCTAAAAACTCCAAAGTTCTTGTTAGTTCTCTCAAAGAAACATTTTACTTTTCTGTGTTCAAGAGGGAGTAAAGGTTATTACCAAACTCACTTCACTGTTGCAGATGAGCTACTTTTTACAACTTAGAATATTCTGAAAGAGGTACCTAGTGCTTGGAAAGGTTACCTAAGTTATCCAGAGTGACATGCCAGTATTAAAAGAATGGCTTGAACTAAGACCCCTATGACACCAAGGTTAAATTAGAAAATATATCTAAAGCCTTGAAATATCCTGACTATATATTGATGGGAGTTTTTGTTTTTATTATTATTATTGCTCTGGTCACTAACATCATCATTATCACTATTTCCATCACCATTCAAGGCTGGTCTCTATTTATCCTGCCTTTCCTGTGCTTTTTCTCTACTGCTTTATAATATTTGCTAAATTGAATTAACCAGTATATGTTGCTATTTGGGGATACAACCTAATTCTCAAAACAGATCAAATATCTTATCTTCCTAGTCAGTTATGCAGTGCAGAGAACTAGGCCAGGAGCCAGGGAGATCTGAGTCCAAATCTGGTCTCAAGTACAGATGAGTTATATGACCCTTAGCAAGATATTTAACCTTTGCCTATTTCAGGATCCTAAATCTTAAATGGGGATAATATTGTATCTACCTTGCAGAGATGTTATGAGGATAAAATGAGAGAATATTTTTAAAGTTCCTAGCATATAAGAGGCATTTAGTAAATGTTGCACTTCCCCACTACTCTTCCTGAGAAATAGTGCTCCAATATATGCCCAAGGTGCAGTAAAGAATACAAGGAAGGAATCTTGATGCTTTACAAACCTTTCCAATTGAAGAATAAAGTCATGCATTCACTCAACAAACATTTGCTGAATATATAGTGTCATGAAATTTAAATGATGTATTTTCACTTGCATTGATTTCTTTATCTTTTCCCTTGAAGAACTCAATTAGTCAACTTTTTAAATTTCATCACTCATTTCTACATTTATTTATAAACCAAAAAAAGTTTTTCTTGATTGATCATTAAGCCCAAATAAAGCTCTCATTCAGATGAAAATCCAGTAAAGTGATCGTCATGTAAATAATGATTAGTCTCATAAAATGATGAATTTAGGAGTTAAAGTATTTTCTTCTTTTAAAAATTGAGTCATTTAAGATTTACTGATGAATATCTAAATATCAAAGCATGATTCCCTAGGACTTCACAATTCAATAGCATAATAAGGGTTACAGAAGAGGTTCTTCACAATAGCACTGTGAAACAGATAGTTTGAGTATTAACATTCCTGTTCACAGAAAACAAAACAAAAAAGTTCAGTGACTTGAGGGAACAATTGAAGCCAGATCTCCTGACTTTCTGTTCCACAAAAACTACATTACGTCTTGATATGAGACTCAATGACAATGGTCACTGGGAAAATAGCTATTTCCTATTGTATCCCTTTACTTACCTTTTCATTCTAATATTTTTCTCATTTCTCCCTTCTTTATTTCTAACTCCACTATGTATCCATTAGCCTAAATCCCCTTTCTTTGCTATCCAGACTTATTTTTATTTTGTTATATTAAGGCACTTAGACTGTGCAGGAGATAGAGCACCAGGCTTGAAATCCGGACAATCTGAGTTCAAATACAACCTCAGAAATTTACTAGCTATGTGACTTAATTATTGCTTAATCCCTTTCTGCCTCAGTTTCCTCAACGGTAAAATGGAGATAATAATGGCACCTACATCACAGGCTTGTTCTGAGGTTCTAATGAGATAACATCTTTAGAGGGTTTATCATAGTTTCTAACACAGAATGGATATTTAAAAATGCCATTCTCTTATCTCCCTTATGTACATGCTGAGATTTGTGGGATTACATTACTATGTGTTTCCCAAACTCTTTCTCCTTTCCTAATAATAAGTTCAAATTTATATAGCCTTTCATTTCCTTCTGAGTGCTTTCACTATCACATACTTACGAAGTGGGAAATATTATTACCCTCCATTTATAGTTTGAAGAAGCAAAGGCTCACAGATGATAAATGTCTTCCTTAAATCAGAAAACTAGGAGTATAAAAAGCAGGATCTAAACCTATAATCTTCTAACTAATTTCTGACCTTCTTCTAATATACAATAATTAGAACATTTTCTTTAATATCATAAGTGATTTTTTTAAGATTGAAAGCAGAGAAACAAAAGTGCTTGAGGAGGTCACAAAAGGACACCTAGATAATTATGCTTGTATCCCAGTTTTTTTCAGTTTTGATACATTTTAATGAAATATTCTAACATGAAAAGATCAGTTCTGTAAAAAGTGAACTTTTATATTGACAGCCATATAAGAAAACAGAAAATCCTAGATTTAAAGACAACTATATTTTAAAAATAATTCTTAAAACTTCGAGAATCTTTATCAAAACATATACTTTGAGTAATTACTACAACTCTCTCTGGGCAGGAGAGTAGGAACAAGCAACCAAAATGCGTCAAAACATCATAATCTTTTTAGGCATCTTTTTTTTCCTTCTTATTTGGAGACAAAAATTTATCTTAATAGCCAGAAATACTTCTCTTGTGCAACACAATAGTGCTAGAAAATTCACTAAGTGAGTTTTAATGGTGAAAAATCAATGAACTCACATTGGTTGCCAGAGTTAAATCAATTGAATAATCCAAATTTTGGAATCATCATCGTTCAGTGTACAGGAATTCATAGCCAGTGAAGTTCCTGATTGTACACAGCTGAGGGGACAATGAAACAGACAAGTACATAGGTCAGCGCTGAAAGGTATAACCTGCCTGGCCCTAGATTTTGAAAAATGCCAGAATCTTCTATACAAACAGTTCACTGCTCCTCACGTCACAAACTTCAGCTGCTTAATAAGTCCCAGTAGCAAGGCAGGAGATCATCCTTCTTCCAGAGCATCAAATCAACAAACAGGGGTGTAGAAGGGAGGCTCCAGAGAGCACCAGTCCGTCAGTCAGTGCCTCCATTGTGCTGGTCTCATATGAAGCAGGATGAGGGAAGGTCAACCTTTAAATGACTGAGTACTCCATTCCAACAAATTGTGTTTTCTGTCAAATTGGTAGGTGTTTGGAAATCATTAGTTTGTTCATAAAGTCCTATCTTTATTTCACACTTAGTGGCCCATGTAAAGACATTAGTATGGGATAATTAGTATAGGATAATAAGAGGAAAAAAATATTCATTGGCTACTTTTGGGACAAGATATACCTTAAGTAATAAGATTCAGTATATAGTGTTCCTTTATTAGATTTATTACTATCTAATTTTTTTATATATGCAATATACAATTATATATAATATACAATTTTTATATATTTGTACATAACTGTTTATTATTATTCTTTATTAGATTATTCCGATGTGTTTTGTGATTTAGCACTTCTGCATAAATATTCTTGATTCTGCTAACTAATATCATAGAGTTTATGAAAATAGCTGGTGGCCTCAAAGGACAGCATGTACAAAGAAACTGAGAAGGAAAAATGATAATTTTTCACCCTCATATGACCAGCACAAAAAGACCATTAAAAAAAATCACACGTACAAGAACAACAGTCATTCCAGCTCACTTGTCCTTCATGGCTTTGGAGAAGTCATTTTACCTCTCACAATATCATTTTCCTCACCTATGAAATTAGGGTAGATCGACTTAGGACAATATGATACCTTCTAACTTTACGTTGACCTTTGATCCTGGAAAGATATCAGGATCATTGAGCTCATCATTTTAGCAGGTCAAATCAATTCCACAAAGTCAAGTCCACAGGCACTTGGTGTGAGTCAGACATTGTGATAACTGCTCTAAGTAACGGAGTGTCTTTGTTTTATTTTCAGGTTGGGCCAACTAAATATTAAATCATATAAAACCCATAAAATAAAGCTAATGAAATATAAAGAAAAAATGCCCATATATTTTTACTTGTTGGTGCTGTAACCCACTTTCCCCCAAACTCCATTCCCTAGTGACTGACTTGTCATACAAAAGCTAATTGACCACTTTTGGCTGAATACAATGGTCCTTGTTATACATTGCCTGTGGGCCTTCAGAACACTAAAGAAATGAACAATTCTATTTCTTATTTAATCTCTAGGGTGAAAGAAAGCAGGTAAAACCCCCTAGGTACTCTGAATGGAGTGAAGTGGCCTTCCAGGGTTTTTCTTTTTTTTTAATTCTGCTCCTGTGATTTATTCATTTTGTCAATCTCAATAATTATTATGATACTTAAGTATTTTAAAGGTGGTTAGGAAGAAGAGTGATTTTTCTGAGTATCTGAAGCAATTTGGTCCAGTCCATGACAATATACTCAGAATATTCAACCAGTTGGCTTTGATACCTCTCCTGAGAGATATTCACTGCTTCCCATACAGTTCATTTTACTTTACATAGATATTATTGTGGAAAAGTGCTTCCTTATATCAAAACTAAAATAAAAAATTTACCAAGTTCAATTTTTTTCTCCTAGTTTCACACTCTAAGGCCAAGCAGGGTATTCCAAAGACTCTTCCACTGGACAATCTTATGGATACTTGAAGGTAGCCATCCCTTCTCCATCCTATACACCTCATTTCTTTAGGGAAAAACTATATGGAAAGATCTTGAGTTCATTCTCCATTTTATTTGTTCCCTTGACTTCATTCAGCTGATCAACTTCTTTCCTTCTTGAAATGTGACCCCAGGAACGAAAACAATACTCACAATTTGTTCTCTTCTGAACAAAACACAATAGTACCATCAGCTACATTTTCCTGATCACTATACCTTTCTTAATATAACCAACATTGCATTAGATGGTTTTCTCTCTCTTTCTTTCTTCCTTTTTGGCATGCTACAATACTGACTCTTGTTGACCACAATCCCACAGAGAGCTATATTAAATATTGTTGTCTACATATGTCTCCACTACCTAGTGCTTACATGGCTTACATTTTATTTTCAAATGTAAGTCTTCGTATCCCTATTAGATTTCAGATTTCAGTTTATTCATTTCAATGAGTTCCATGCTGTCAAGTTTGTTTGGAATTCTCCTATCCAGTATTAGCAATCCCTCCCAAATGTGTGTCATTTGCAAATTTGATGAGCATGTCACATATGCCTATTCCCACATATTGATAAAAAAAATATATATATATATATGAAACAGCCCAGTATCCAATATAGAGTGCTGGGGCTATGTCATTAGACATTTGTTATTGCTTGACATCTAATCATTAATGAATATTCTTTTGGTCCATCCACTTAGCCATGTAAATGCTCTACGATCAAGGATATACATCTCAGTCTTATGCACGAGAATAACATAAATGACTTAGTCAAATGTTTACTAAATTATTGATGACTATAGTATTTTTCTGATTACTAGTTTTTATGTCATGGTCAATAAGCATTTATCAAATGCCTACTATGCTGCTGAAATTGCACCAGAGATTCAAAGAGAGGCAAAAACAGGTACTGCTCTTCAAGAGGATAAAGGAGAAATATATTTAATGTAGTGGCACTCATTTTGAAGGAAACCATTAAGACAGATGGTGTCATAGCCAACTTTTATAGATATTCATTAATTATTCCCTAAATAATATATTTCAGAATTTTTTGAAGAACCAAAATCAAGTTCACTGGCTTATAAATTGATGACTTGATTCCTATATCTTTTTTGAAAACTGGGAAAATATCCTCCAGTTTTACAGTCCCTTGTTCATTCTCTGCTATCTTTCAAAGATCATTTACAGAAACTTGATTACTACATGAAGGAGCTCTATCAATAGGTGAGGATATACTTCAGCTTTACCTGAAAACTTAAACTTTTTCAGAGAAAATAAGTGACCACTTGTCATCTCCTTACCATGGTTGGTATCAACTCCATATTAAGGAGTGGATGGTTTGCTGGCCCTGGAGAAGGGAAGATTTACCTCCTAAATTCCTGAATCTGGCCTTGGATTCTTACTAGATGTGTGCCCCTGGGCAAGTCATTTAACCAGGTGTAATAGGAGTTAACAATCTTCCCTGTCCATTATATAGGCCTCAGGTGGGGCTTTTAAGGGAAGCTGGATTAGGGGAGGGTTATTTGCATGAAGGTCCTGTGTCAGCAAGGACCCCAGTATACCCAGGAGGACCTGCTGTACATGTTCTTAGATCTGCTTTTCTAAAAGGAAAGCATCTTTTGAGGGGTCAACAATCACTTTAATCAAACATATATGGCAATAGACAGACCAACAGATATTGCTTCCAACTGTCTGACCATAGGCTATACATGCATTATTACCAGAGATAGTAACATCAGCGTCTGGGTTTTCAAAGCTGGTAAGTTTCTTAAAACAGCTGCCCAGAGTTTCATTTGGCACAAGAACTTTCTTCCAAAAACTAAGCCTCAAAGCAAAACCTCACATCAGAACATATGTAGAAATTAACAAAAGGTATCTAAAGCCTATTAATGGGCAGGGAATATATTTAACTCTTCTTCCCAGAAGGTTTACTTTACATTAACATTGCAGGCTCACACCTTTTGTTGCTTGCTAATGAAGCACCAGGTCACCAGGGTTTTGCCCTGTGGCTCTGAAAAGTGTATATATACTCTGAAGTGAGGTTTTGCTTTGGGGCTCAAATCATTGGAAGAGGATTTGTGTGATTAGGCCAGAGGGGACTCTGGGTAGCCACTAAGGATACCCCCAACTTTGAAAACCCATATGTTGGCCCTTCTCTCTCTCTCTCTCTGGTAAAACGATGTATGTATTGTCTATGGTCAGACAGCTGGAAGCCCTGCCTCTTGGTCTTTCTGTTAGTAGTTTCTGCTTGTCGTTTCTGTTTGCATTTTCTCTGAAGTTCAGGGTGCTGAATTTTCCCCTGAACAAAGTGAATGAGATATGTACTTGATTAAAGTAAGATGGTTTACCCCTTTTAAGGTTTCTTTCTTTAGAAAAGCAGATCTGAGAACTTTTTCATCAGACCCTCCTCTGTATGCTGGGGTGCTTGTTAGTATTCCCTGTTTGCCTCAGTAGAATGAGCTGAGAAGGAAATGGAAAATTACTCTAGTATCTTTGCAAAGAGAACCCCAAACAGGGCCATGAAGAGTCAGACATGATTTAACAACAACTATATTAAACATTATTGTTCAAAAACTACTCTCAATGACAAATAAGGCAAAGTAAGAAGTATGTGGCTCTGCTCTTAATTGTTACCTTTTCAGTGTTCTATCTGAAGCAGTTATGTTTTACCTTCTTCTCTAATATAGTTATTTAAAATAACTTTTATTATTCTTTTTTTATTTTATTCTACTTTTTATTACCACTGGGTCTATCCATTAAAAATATTTTTGTACATATGTGTGGTCAAACAAAAATATTTTCCATTTTTGCCTATATCTTTAAAAATGTTCCAATTTTCACCCTAAGTCCACAAGTTCTCTGTCTGAGAGCTGATGTCAGTGATGTCTGTCTAATTTCAAGGTAGATTCCATGTGTCCTCCTGAATTACAGTTGGTTATTTTATTGATTTTAGTTTCTTGTTCTTCCAAAATTCTTTGTCTTTTAAATATTATCACATAAATTACTCTCTTGTTTGTGTAAACTTCATTCTTTTTCATCTACTGAAAAAACTTCTCAGAATTCCTTGAAACAGTTTCATTCATCATTTCTTATAACAAAATTATATTCCATCATGTTTATATACCATATTTTATGTACCTTTCCCTTAATTTGTGGGTACCTTTTTAGTTTCTAGTTCTTTTCCACCACAAAAGGAGCTGCTATAAATAGTTTAGTGCACATGGCTAATTTTTCTCTTTCGTTGATCATATATGTGTATATACATACACTCATACATACACACATGCATACTTGTATACAATACGCATATATGCATGTATGTAATGACAATTCTGGGTCAAAGGATATGTATAATTTAGAACATTTTGAATACAGCTACAAATAACCTCACAATGACTGAACCAACTCACATCTCCATTGAGAATACATTAATGTTCTTGTTTTCCAACACTTCCAATATTTATGGCTTTCAGGACTTTCCCCCTTACTTTTGTCCCACCTTAATAATTTGTTGAATATGAGGAAAAATGCCAAAATTGCCTTAACCTGTAATTTCTAATTATTGGTAATTTTGAACATTTCTACATTTCTATTGATAACTTGAATTTCTTGCATTGAAAGTTGTTCTTATCCTTTGACCATTTATCAATTAGATGAAAGTCTCTTACTCTTTAAATTTGAATTGTTAGATATCTGTCTTGGAAAAAAATGCATACCACAGAAATTTTCCTTGAATATATCATCTGTTCTTCTAATTTTGTCTGCATTGATATTATTTGTGCCAAAGCATTTATAAAAAAGACTTTATATGATTACTTTTACTCAATTCCCAGAACTCAATGGGAGGGAGAAAAAAGTTGAGAATTCAAAAATAATATAATCTTACAGAAGGGAATGTTAAAAACTATCTTTACATGCAATTTGGAAAAGAATACTTTTAAACGCAAAAAAATTAAACTTTATTCTGAAATTAACAAAGAAAAATAAATATGATGTTTTCATATACAAAGCAGAACAGTAGAAAACACCTGGTCTTTTAAAACTCACACATAGCTTGCTTTTCCTTTGATGATAAATTGAATATTTTTCTTAATTTTACCCTTCTATTTTTCACTTTTTTTTTTGTGGGCAACCCTGTCAATAGATCCTTCTTTTCTTCCCTCCTACCCTCAAGTGAAAACAAAACAAACAAACCAAAATGCTAACACTAAAAGACCCTGTAACAATCATGCATAGTCAAGTAAAACAAATATCTACAACATATGTCTCTTTCTATACATTGTATCCATCACCTTTTCCCAAGGATGTTGGTAGCATGTTGAAACATCACTCTTTAGCAAACATGGCTGTCCATTGAACTGATTAGAGTTGTCTTTAAAAGTTCTTTTTTAAATATGCTGTTGCTGTTATTAAATAAATTCTTCTCCTGGTTCTACTCACTCTGCTCTACATCAGTCTGTACACATCTTCCTAACTTCCTCTGAAACTGTTTTTTCACCTAGTACTGAATAACAATATTAAACAAATAATAATTTGGCAAATTCATATAACTTGGCATCCTTTATTTTCTGTTCACTCAAAGAACTATTATTATTTTTTTTCTAATTCCAAATCATAATCCTTTGGTAGTTTAATTTGAATGCCAATGAATAAATAAATTATTTTATAAATATTTTCATTATGTTCCATGACCAAATACTAGAAATTATTTTTTTCTAATTATTTAGGTTTGTCTTTTTTTCCTCAACAACACTTTCATAACATTTGAGATAGTTTCTTTGTATGTTTCAGATAAAAGATTCCTGAATATTTTGTTTTGAGTGGAACTTCTCTTGTAATTCCTTCCTCTTGGGTTGTGATGAATATATACAGAAATGTTAAAAATTTATAAATTTTAATTTTAATGTCTGTGGCTTTGCTGAAATTATTGCTTCAATTAATGTGAGTTGACGCTTTACTCTAGCAACTATGCCATTATGTAAAATGGAGAGAGACAGACAGAGAGATAAATGTTTTGTTTCTTTTTACGAAGCATATTTTCTCAATTTATCTTCTTTAGTTATAGTTACAAATATCATATTTAGGAAATATCAAATAATAGTGGTAATAGTGGTCATTACTGCTTTAACACAAATGTGATCACAGGTTCAATGTCGTTAATGTTGATTAGTATTTAGTGATCCATTTATGGCACGTTTGCTTCTATTTTTCAGATGTTGGGTTATTTAAATAACCTATTTCTCCTTTTTTGTTGAACTGCCATTTTATATTTTGTAAATATTCTTATATCTAACATGTTATCCTTTCAATTGATATAAACTTGTGTGAAATAGTTTCTTACTGGGGGCAGAGCCAAGATGGCAGAGTAGAAAGACACACATACACATAGCTCCGAACCCACAACCCATAGAACGGCTACAGGGAAGTAACTCATGGCGAATTCTGCACCCAGAGGCCACGGAATATTGGAGCGAGGGAGATTTCTGTTCCAGAGAGACCTGCAAACCTCTCGCAGGGGGTCCTTCGCTGCGGACTGGGCGCCAGGACTAGGAACTGAGTGCAGCCTTGCCGCTGCCGCGGCACCAAGAGATACAGATCCAAGCAGGCTTCAGGGACGGGATCTCCAGCGGCCACGCGGGTTCCTCCACCCACAGAGGGACCTGCAAACCTCTCACAAAAGGTCCTTTGTGCTGCAGACGCGGAGCCCAGCCCAGACCTGCCGCGGCTGTGGCACCGAGAAATACAGATCCTAGCGGGCTTCAGGGACGGGATCTCCAGCGGCCGCACAAGTCCCTCCACCCACAGGTGACGGGGGTCGGTGAGAGAGTCTCTTTGGCGGATTGAGAGGGGAGTGGGGTGCCCCCATAACTCAGGCCCCCCCAGGAGGTAGAAGCTGAGAGGCGGCTGCAGACCGGGGCTCCCCAAGGGGACAGGATGAGATCATTATTTGGTAAAAATTGTTGAGAAACTTGGAAAACAGTATAGCAGATACTGAGCATAAGCCAATATCTCACACCACTCAACAAGATATGGTCAAAATGGATACATGGTCTAGATATAAAGAGAGATTTTACAAGAAAATTTGAAGATCTTCCAATATATTACTTATGAGACATATGGATAGGTGAGCAATTTATTAATAAATTTGAGATAGGGAGAAAAATTAGGTGTAAATAGATAATTTCCATTGCATTAAATTTTAAAAAAACTTTTGTACAAATAAAACAAATATGGCCAAGATTAGAAAGAAGGCAGAAAATTGGGGGGAAATTTTGTAGTTTATTAGATAAAGGTCTCATATATGAAACAAAGAACTTTGTCAAATCTATAAGAATATAATTCATTCCCTAATTGATAAAAGGTCAAAGGATGTGAATAGTAAATTTTCCAATTAAGAGTCAAACTAATTTAGAGCCATAAAATGCTCTAAATCATTATTGATCAGAGAAATGTAAGTTAACACAAATTTGAGATATCATTTTATACCCATCATATTGGCTAGAATGATAGAAGGGCAAAGTGACAAATGATGGAGAGGAGGTACAAAATTTCGGACACTTATTTGGAGAGCAAGCAAGAATTATGCCCAAAGAGTTAGTAAACTACTTGTATCCTTTGACTCAGCAACATTACTACTTGGTCTATTTTTAAAGATGATTAGGGGAAAAGGAAATGAACTTACATATTCTAGAATATTTATAGCAGCTGTCTTTGTGGTGGCAAAGAAATGAAAATTGCAGGGATGCCCATCAATTGGAGAATGGCTCAACAACTTGTATTATATGATTGCGGTAGAATACTGTGCTATCAGAAATAATGAGCTTAATGATTTTAGGGAAAAAATGCTTGGAAAAGTTGTACAAAATCAGGAAAAGCAAAATGAGTGGAACCAAGAGAACATTGTATACAATAGTAGAACAACTTTGAGCAAATAAGTCATTATGTTTATTTGAAATACTCGAATTTACTATAAATAACGTATGAAGAAAAACACTATCTACAACCTGAGAAAGAACTGAAAAATGGAAGTATATAGAGAATAATTTTAAATATTGTACCTATTTGTGTCTAAAATGGTAGCCATCTCTAGGATGGGGGGAGGGAAGAAAAAAAAGAAAAAATACATGTTAATTTTGTTGTATATTTGAAAGGAATAACAAGTCATGCAAAGTAGATTCAGAGTTTCATATGCAATCATCTTTTTATTGTATTATGGAAATATTTTATTCTATAAATCAAAAATAAAACTAAAAAATACTGTCCTTTTACCAATGAAGTACAATATTCTCTCCACAGCCTATAGTATTAGAAAACTCCCTAGAATACTGAGACATTATGGCACTTCTCAAGCCTCATGTAGTCAGTATTTATAAGATACATGACATGAACCTAGGTCTTCCTGTCTCTGAGGCCAGCTCTTTTATCCACCATACCATGGCTGCCTATCTTCTTTACTCTTAAGACTTTGAAATCTGCTTTCAGCAAACCTACAGACTATGCTGAGTTTTTGCCTTACTTTTCTGTCATAAATTCTAAGATGGAGTTGTTTTTTTTTTTCTGATTTCCCCATCCCCTCCCAAGAAATCAATCATTTCCTCCACAGCATATTTGCTGGTGAGAATTTAGAATTGAATTTCCAATTATTGAGTGGATTTTTTCCTATTTTGAATGATGAAATCATCCTTAATGAAAGGTAAGTAATTATTTGCTATTCTGTCTTTAAAAGAGAGAGTTTCACAAGCTACCTAAACAATTGAACCATTATATCACACCTTTGTAGCATGTTTGTGGGCAGCTTCTCAAACTCTTATGTATTTCTTCTTTTTGTCCAGGTGGTGTATAATAAATTTTATGAATATAGAGTATATATTTCTTATTCAATTCATCTTTACGTAAAAGCTCTTCCCCATGCTCCCCTTATTTTGTTGCTAGTTTTTTTTTTTTTTTACATGATGTATCTACTTAAAGTATAATGTTGCTATGACCACCCAACCTGCATCTTTTTCCCAAGATTGGTCTTTTTTAGTAACATACATTCTTCCAGAAACCTATTCCAATCAAGAATCTTATTCATCAAGTCTCAGTGATACATATGAAGTCAGTTTATCTTACTTGTAGTAAGATTTATTTATCTGTGTACAGACATCAGATCTCAAAGGTGTTTATTGTTAACCGCCTCTTGTGGATTTTATTTCCTTGTCTTGACTACTATTTTGACTTTCATTTTAGCTACTCCTTATGTACAGTGGGGGTAACTTTTAAATTTCCTCTGGAACTTTAAGTTTTAAGTCATTTTTATTATTTTTTTCAAATGTAGAAAGCATTTACATTTTGACCTGTTATCACTGGTATGCTTCAATTTCAGTGAAGAATTTTATAATTCAATTATTTTAAGCCATGGCCCAGAAATCAAAATCTAATTCTTGGACATCATTTTTAAAACTACTTGTTTCCTTCCAAAATTTGATTTTCTCCTCTTTATTTCCTTCCTTTTATAGATAACAGTGACTAAACATTACCTGTGCCCCTGAACGTTTTCATTTATTTACTCTACTTCACATTCCTTAATCATGCTTTCTAAATTCTTCAACTATTATGATTGACTTTCATGTGAATCACCAGAAGTAGTCAATAGTCATTCCCTTTGAGATGTCTTGGAATTTTCTCTATCATGTCTTAAATAAGTGAAGTGAAAAACAGCAGATCTCTCTATTGTTATAAACTATCAATAATTAGCTGTCTCAGAAGTCTTTGTCAGGGAGCCAATTTCGGTTTAACAACTGCATTATTATGTTCTTTTGAGTCTTTCTCAGTATACTTATGTTCCTATTATTTTAGTGTTTCTCACTATTATGCAATTCAAGGGTTTCTCATTAAGTTTAACTCCTTCTTCATAGATCCTTTTATTCAAGACCTTCTCTTCTTTTAATCTTTCTCCTTCAGCTTCGTTTTTTTTCCTTTTTTTCTCTTCTAAGAGAAATGGTCTTTGCACAGGAAGTGACATAATAAAATTGCCTAACAAGGAGTCTATGCCAAGATCAGTAATTAAACAGTAAAAGAGCAACTACTTGCTCTTAATGAATTTCTCCATGCGTCCTCATCTGCTATAACACACACACACACACACACACACACACACACACACACACACACATATATATATGTATATATATATATACATATATAATCTGATTTCTGAGTCACTTTTAGTGCTATTTGAAAAGTAATTAAGAAGAGAAGATGATCTGTGTAAAAGACAAAAAAAGAAAAGATTTTCAAAGGAAGAAATTGATGAATTCTGAATTCTACAAATGATAAGCTAGCAGTCTTTATTATTATTTCTAGGAAAATAGTAAAATTGTACACAAAAGAGATTGTTACTGAACATTTAGAAAAAAGAAGCAGTAATTACAAATACCCAGAAAGGCTTCATCAAGAGAAAGCATGTTGGATTAAACATGTTTCCTTGTTTGGTAGTTCAAGGCAATAAGGTGAATATAGTTATATATTTTACAAAGTATTTCAGAACATATATCATGCTATTCTCATGGAAAAGGAAGGGAGGAAGTGTAGCCTCAATTATAATACTGTTAGATGGATTTGGTATTAATTGACTCCCTGAAATCAAATAATAGTTATTAATAATTCAAGGTCAATGTGTAAGAATTAGAGTGCAAGTGTGATTTGTGTTTGGCCTTGTGCTGTTTAACACTTTGACTGCTTTATTGGATAAATGTATAAATACCATGTTTATCAGACTTTGAGTTGCGGAAAACCTGGGAGCAATATCTAATTCAGTGCATGCCAGATTTAGGACCCCAAAAGTACCAAGATATCCTAGAAAACTGGGTCAAACCAAAGAAGATAAAGGTACTGTCTTACATTTGGATTCAAATAACCAATCTCTTCTTCTCTTTGAAGCCTTCTCTGCTGCCCCTAATAAAAATAACTGCTTTCCCCTCAAATTTTTGTAAAACCATTTTGCTTTCTCTTTTTTCCTCTTTTATATTGTATATCACGCCATGTCACACTAATGTGTATAACTGTCATGGCATAAGCTCTTTAATACCAAGATTTGTATATTTTTCTTCAGTGTTTTGTCCCTAAGGTTTGCAAAGTGGCCTTTTTCGTAGTAGACTCTCAATATATATTTTTAAAAAATCAAAAGGATCAAATGCACAAAGAAAGATTGATGAGGGGTGAGTGAAGGCCTTCTGAGGCCCAGAAGAGATAAAATAAGGTATTCTAACAACAGTGGAGGACCACATTGGCCCAAGTAAAAACATACTATACAAAACCTTCTTAAAGTAGAACTCTTCAGGAATGTAAATACACACACACGTATCTAATACTCACATGTCTATAAAACATCTGCTTATAGATAGTGAAGATTTATATCACCCTTGACAATCAAATGAAATACATTTTGGTCTAGAAGTTTGAATTCTTTTATTTATAACTGACCCAAGACTGAGTTTGTGAGAGAGGAGGGCCTGAAAACTAAGGACTCTCTAACATTGTTCAGTCTTATCAAGACCTTGCTTAAATCCCCAGTGGAATCCATTCTGAATAAATAATTCTCTTTCTGTGATTTTGATTGTTTTGTTTTCATTGAGTTACTTTTGAAAAACTACAACTTTCACCCAACTTAGCTTAAAGTAAAATGTGATTTTCTGCCTTCATCAACAAATATAGAAGTAACTACCCATTCAAGAGGATGAGGACATGGGGTAGAATGGATGAGAAACGCTATTAATCAGAGTATGCCAGGAAAGTTTGAAAAGACATTAAGTACCACCTCAAGAAGAGAATTAAGAGCAGCTGTGAACCTCAGTCTCTTCCTTCTAGATAATTTTCTTATGTATGCATGTGCAGAGAAATAGTTTTTGTTTTAGAAGTACATATGTCATCTAATCTTCTTTTCTTAGATTCTACTCCACAATTCTATGAAACTGTTGACTAGTGTAATATTTTTTCATATTTTTCTTCCCATATTTTTATATTATCAATATTTTTTTTACTTTCTCACTCCTATCCTTTTTTAAAGATTTTTTCTCATCAGCTAAAAACATAAAGAAACATGATATAAATAATAGGAAAAGAAAATTGTTAATGAAACAATAAACTTCCATTCAAACAGTTTGTATTTTGAAGGGTATGTTAAAGTTAAAACTATAGTAATGGAACTGCTCTACTTTTCAGTGTCCCTATCTGAACTCCCTTCTGAAATTTTTGGCTTTATTTGAATGTTTTATTTTATTTTCTTCTTTCTTTATATTCCTATCTTGAGTGATCAACTTACTCTCTTCTCTATACTCCCTCAGTAGAAGCTTTCTAAAGTCAAAATCTGTAAAGGAAGGAAGAAGGAAAATTCATAGTTGGAAGAGTATTGTGACCAAAGGACGAAAGAGCATTTTTGGTTCATTTCTTATCCTCCCTTGCATCCATACCCAAAAGTTGTAATTTTACCAAACATCTACATGTTTCAGTGCAGATGGAACACATTTATGAGTTGTAAAAAAATGTATGATCAATGAAATTTAGTGACAATTCTGCTTTCCAAAATCACATCCAGTCTTGAAGAGTAGTAACATTCTTAATTCTTGGCTTTTTTTCCTTAAAAAAATTAGTCATAACTGACAAAGGACAGTTGGAACATTATTAGGTTCACTCTCACTGGAATGATTCATTTCCACAACTTTTCTCCATGTGTGACCTGTCTTCGGCCTCCAACTCCTCCAGAGCTATAAGATATAATTTCTTCTCAGAGATTCAATGAGGAATTAATTGGTTGTCTCCTCTAGGCAGCTACTGATGGTGCTGTGCTCTGTTCTGTTGAGCATCCCTATTCTTGACCATTTGTCCCATGTTCTTTTACATCTCTCTCATCTCCAACCTTAATTTTTCGATGCCTAGTTTTAACAAGCAATGATTCACAATATATTGATATGTATTTGTTCTTTTGCATAATTTTCTTTCAAGCAATTATGGAAAGGACTAAAATTTTGAGATGAGCAACTGAGTTTTTCATACACTGTGAAAAATGACAAATAAAATTCTCCCCCACTTCCTTAGGCTGATTTTAGAAATAGTTCATGACTTTATTCTTCTTAACCTACTAACTAACTTGGTGTATGTTTTGTGCTGAAAAATGAATGACTAAGAGGAAACAATGTTGAAAGAATGCATGGAAATAATTTATTGAAAATCAGTGAGTCTTCAAATTTTTATTTAATATTTACTATATGTCAGTCTGTATTACAAAGAAGAGCAAAAATTCCCCTTGCTTTCATGAAAATCACATGTTAATAGGAGAGATAACATACAGACAACTAGGTACATAAAATCTTTTTAGGACAACCTAGAGAAAATGTTACAGGGAAAGCATTAGTATTGAGGAAGTATAGAAAAGTTCCTTGTCTCTTATAGAAGGCAGGATTTGAATAGTGACCTGAAGGAAACCAGAGGGGAAAAATGAGAAAATGTTGTTTGGAATTTTAGACAAATCAGAATAATAAGTTTTAAGGAACTGCTGTCTAACATTATAATTAATTTTGTCTATGGGAAACATTGCAAACTCTTTGTCTCTATCTCTGTCTGTCTGTCTCTGTCTCTGTCTCTGTCTCTGTCTCTGTCTGTCTGTCTCTCTCTCTCTCTTATACACACACACACACACACATACACACACACACCACAAATTATACTCATCTTTGCCCTTATCACTAATGCATGAAATTACATTCTTCCTTTAAAACTCTTCAATGTACCACAAATGAGTGTAAGCTTTTCTCACTAACCATTCTTTTTTTGCACTTATCAGCATCTTTTTTCTCTTTGTTGCAGAGATTTTCTAAACAACTGTGAAAGGGAGGAGGAAAAAGTCATAGCAGTAATGGGTTCATGTAGCAATGAAGATAATAAGGAAATCAGCAATAGTAAACTGAAAAAGAAAGATGGAGTAAAAAAAAAAAAAATCAATCCTGGGCCAAAGGTCAGGACTGTGATCTCATTGTCAGCTCATCTGCCCTTTGCATTATGGAATGTGTCTTTCATTATCCTGCTTGGGAATTCTGCCTACATGTAGGAAGGCCCCTGCAAGGACATAGAAGCAGAATGAAGTTATGGATAACGTGAAGATAAAGTGGAAAAAATGAGTTACTTGCTAGGGTTCTTCTTCCCTGAATTCCATTATAAAACTGGACAGAGGCAACTATGTGAAAGTCATTGTTTAGTCCCCATTGTTGACCATATTTTTTTCACAATTCATTACTAAATTTTCAGTTCTTTAGCCTCAGATCACTTTGACTTCATTAATGCCAAGTGTAATCTGGGAGAAAAAACAAGAAGAAGCTAAAATTCTGTAGTTATAGAATTTCAGAATATCAGATTATGTGAAGATATGATTAAAATAATAGTTGCATCAAATTATTCAGCTGTTGGTAAAAATAATGAAATGTTACATGTCAACCTATTATATCTGTTTTTCTTATTTCAAATATGATTATTCATATTAGTGGGACAAGTTAATTGTAGGTCTTTTTAAATGTAGTTACATTCTACCCTCCCTTTTCTCCACCCACACAAACCTTTTAAGTAAGTTGTCCCAATGGATATCCATCTCATTCTCTAACCAATGAACCAGGGGAATGACTGTAAGACATCAAGAAGGAATAAAATGGAGGTATAATGCTTAGATACCTAGAGTTAGAAGAGAACTCCAAAACACACAGCTATGCGTTGTCCTGTCCCACATCTTTCTTCTACTTCACTTGCAAATATATATTTAAAAAGGAATTGCAGTTTGTTTTCAGATCTATCTTTTCTTCTTCCTATTTTTCCATTCCCATTAAAAAAAGATGAAAAACAAAATCCCTGTTACAAATAAATAAAGCCAACCAAAATTCCCACATTGATCATGTCATTCATATATGCATATATATGCATATGTCATGTCATATTGTCATATAAATATGCATGTGTTTATGTGTATATACATATGTATATATATACATATGCATGCGTATGTACATGTGGAGAGAGATATGGCTATATACATGTCTCTAGATACATATATACATATATCTTTGCAAGTATATATTTTGACATCTCTCTACATATGCACACACACACACACACACACACACACACACATACACACACACCCCAACACAAAACATTGGCTATGTCCAAGTTCACTGCTTCTCTATATGGAGATCAGGGGACAATGAGTATGATTCACCTTTAGTTCTATTGAATTGTGGTTGCTGATTAGGTTCATCAGAGTTTTTAACGATTTTCAAATTTTTTGTCTTATAATGATGCATTATTGTATAAATTTTCTTGATTCTTTTTGCTTCACTCAGCATCAGCACATATTACTCCTCCCATGCTTCTTTAAAACCATTCCCTTTGTTGCGTCTTAAAGTACAATAGTATTCCATTACATTCATATGTCATAGCTTGTGCAGCCATTCCCCAGATCATAGGTTCCTCTCAATTTCCAATTCTTTGCCATCACAAAAAGAGTTTAGTGTGTGTGTATGTATGTATATACATATGTATGTATCTATATACAAACATACATACATGTATGTGTATATACATGTCTTTATTTACACATGAGTTCTTTTTCTTAGAACATTTCACAGGTATATATTCAATAGTTCTATCATGCACAAGTATTTCAAATCACTTTCACACACATCATTTTATTGCATCTCAGAAAAAGAATTCATTTTTACTTTTATTTTACATGCCAATGAGTAGAGCGGGATAGTAAGAATTTTTGAATCACATAATTAAGTAATCGCAGATCCAAAACTAGTGCTCAGTTCTCCTGATCAACTAATCTATATGTCTTTATATGACATCTATAATAGAAAAGGCACAGTTCTAGACACTTTAGATATAAAGATTAGACCAAAACAATCTCTGTCATTAAACAGATTCCAGAGGAGTTAACATGCACATGAATAAATGCACATGTAAAGCATATAAAATAAATACAACAGGAAAAGGACATATCTGAGGAGTCATGCAGAGGGGAGTAAAAGGGTACCAGAAAAGACATCATACAAAAAAGGTAGCTTAGATATTCATATAGCAATGCTTTGTTTTGTTAACATCAGTAGCCAGGAAATAAAATAAACTGATAAAACCTAATTTTTTGTTAATTTCATGTGGTTCAGAATCACTTATAGATTAAAACCTTCTTAAAATTATTTGTGCATTTGAGAGATCACTTACACAATTTTTCTGTGAATAATAGTATCTTTTGACTGGCATCTGGAAAAAGCAAGGCTGAATTCTTTGTGAAAATTGTTCACAACAACTTGAAAAGGAGGTGGAAGCACTTAACAACTGATGGGGATGTCAGTGCAAAGAAATATTTGACAATGGAGGATTTTGATAAGCTATTCTTTACCATGTGATCTTCACTTGGTTGCATTGGGGGAAAAAATGATGCAACATACTTGAAAAGACAGTTACTCCTGCTGCAAATGTGTTGCAGACTTTATCACTCAGGATTACTTAATTGGTGAACTCCTTGCTTCTGACTGACAGAGAAATAAGATTTATGAAGCTGGACCAAAGCTGACAAGTTCTAGTCACTCAAGGCATCCCAGTTTTTACCAGTTTCATAAATGAGGTCATGGAACCACTGGTCTAATGACCTCAGTAGCAAGAGTGAAAACAATCTCTCTATGTCCCAAAGCATTTAGACTGCCTTTGAAAAACCTTTTTTAAGAATCATGACTCCTGAAAAACAAAGAAACAAACAAAAAAAACCTCTTTCTCTTGCAAAGCTTTCTTTGGCCCCAAAAGCATTCATAAATACTTTTTGCTAATAATTCCCACCTCTCTCATTGCTCTATTTCACAGCACTTAGAAAGAGAAGCCAAATGTCTGCCCAAGGAAAATGTCTTAAATATCCCCAACCAATTCTGATCTCTACGAAAATGGAATGAAAAGGACACACAGGATGTTTTACAGCATCATAAACAGCCCTGGACTTTGTGTTCAGAAAATCTGAAGTGAACTCCTGCCCTGATGTATGATGTAGTGGAAATAATATTTCATTGAGCACCAGAAGTCCTAGACTGAAATCCTACTGCTGTGGCTTACCACCTTAGCCAACCATCTAACTGCGCTGGGCCACATTGGATTCATTTGTGAAATAAAGTAGTTATATTATAGCAGGACTCCCCCCTCCCATCATTTACACATTCGGCATTTTGTTGAATTCTATGCACTTGTGTCTTAGAGTGATGCCTTTAAATCCATAAACTACAACAATACAGAGTCCCTTGTAACTAAAAATATATAATCCCAAAACATCATGTGATATTGGGAAGCATGGTGGAATGAGAACATTCCTGAGGGGAGACTGAATGTGGTTTGAGAAAAGAGGATTTGAATCCTAGATGTGCTTGTCCACTCACTTTGGTGAGTTCCAGGAAGTTGTCCAAACGCTCTGGGTCTCATCTTAAATATCTACAAGAAGGGATTGGATCTTTAATGTTTCCTCCACCTATGACTCCATAATTTAATTAGATTCCCTACCTTATTTTGCTATTTATTAAATGATAATAATACTGCATCTATCTTATCAACGTAAGAAGCAGATTGTGTCATTATTAAATTATATCTATCTAAAATACTTTGATTTGTTCTAAAGAAAAAATTATAGATACATATGAATTATATTTGTACGTATATAAACATTATATGTACACATACCCTCTAAATAAATATACTTAAACAGATGTATAATATGCATATATACATATATTCAATTATATTATATGTTTACACATATAGCAATACTTATTTGTCTGGATGAGGAATTAAATTAAATATAGTATATATTTAAATATTAATTATATATTTTTATATGTATAGATGTGCATATACACATATGTTATATATGTGTGTGTGTATATATAGAGAGAGACAGAGAGAGACAGAGAGAGAGAGAGAGAGAGAGAGAGAGAGTTTGGAGAGTTTGTTTGTATGACACTGCTAAATTTGTACTTTGTACTTTAGGTGCTAGATAATATAGGCTGAGAGCATGTGTGTGAATATAGTTTTAAATTTTTTCCCTTTCCCTGACTTACTGACATTATGCCAGTTTCTCAGAAAAAAAAAAAAAGCTATGTTACTAATTGATATTAACCTCTTACCTATTTTTGTTGGGGGTGGGGGAAGGAAGACCAAGCAGTGAATCTGTTTTCCTGGAAATTGTGAAAGAAATAGAAGTTATTCTTGATGAAAAGGATTTCAATTGCTATTTAAAATTGTTGGCAATCTTTCATCTTTTCTTTCCTTAGCCTCTCCATTTACCATGTTGTGACCATATGCTAGAGATGCAATACATTGCATTTTCCCCCCTTTGTTTTCTGTCAGGCCCAACTAATATTTTGGCATGTTCAATTTCAGCATGTACTTCTCTACATTCTTAAGAGTATTCTAATCATCTTTATATGTGTGAAATATATTTGAAATAAACTTTTGTTAAGTCAGTATATCAGCAAGGACCCTGACCTACATAGGAGGGCCTGCTGTACAGGTTCTTAGTACTGCTTTTCTAAAAGTAAATCAGCTTTTGAAGGGTCAGAAATCTATTGTAATCAAGCACATATATAAGCCACTCAGCTCAGGGGAAAAAGTCAAATGCCCTGAGTTTCAGAGAAAATACAACCAGAGAAATGAAGATCAACAAACAGGGATTCCAACTGTCTGACTATAATACTACCTATATCACAGATCAACAAACAGATTCAACTGTCAGACCATTATGTATATATATGTATATATATATATATATATATATATATATATATATATACACATACATATACATTATATACAAATATATACACATATACCAGAGAGAGAAACATTAACATCTGAGTTTTCACAGTCAGGTGGCTCCTTAGTGGTTACCCAGAGTCTTGTCTGCCTAAACACTTCCAATGAGTAAGCCTCAAAACAAGACCTCACTTCAGAGTATCTATATACTTTTTAGAGCCAGAGGGCATCGCAACCCTTGAGAACCTGCACTTCATTAGAAATTAACAAAAGCAGGCCCATTAACGGATGGGGAAGATCCCTAATCCTTCTAATTAACATTGCGGTTGGCTAACCATTAAAAGAGAAATTTGATTAAGGTTATATAAGTCTACTACACATGAACATACCTATTGTTTAAGATGACATTTAGCCATTTGTGGTCAAAACTAGGCTGCCATACATGTATGCAAGACTAACTCTATCTAATAGATTATATTTATGTTCACAGTACATTGTGGTAGTAATAGGATTTCTTATAAGAGTATTTTGATAAGACTGCCAGAGAGATATGAAGTGGTTTTATGTGAGTAAAATTTGCACATTCTCTCTTTCCAAATTCTATAGAGTTTATTCTTTGCAAATGTAGTCATTTGAGTGCAACAAAAAACAGTTAATATTTATTCACATAAAACAAAAAGTTGTAGCTTTAAAATAAAGTCAGGAAATTTTAAAATCTAATCTGAAAATATAAACAGGGTACCTTGAAGTTCTGTTTTTCAATGGAAATCCCATTGTGATTTTAACCCAATCATAATTCATTATAGGATTACAAATTATAGAGGGTAGAGAGAACATTGACCTGGGAGTCAGAAAATCTTGGGTTTCAAGTTCTGGTTTCTTCATTTACTTACTATAAATGACCTTGGAATAGTCATTGAATTGCCCTTATCAATGATATAATAAAATTAATAATTGGACTCTATAACCTCTAATGTCTATGTTATGGATTGTAATATTATATGAAATTATATTATAATGTCATGACAATATTAAATTACTTGGAAACATGAATTATTAAGAGTTTATCATTCTACATAATAATAAATAAATGTCAGTGAATTTAAAATGCTTATTTGATATTTCCAGGGATAACATCATCTTTAACTTCCTCCTCCTCATCATCATAAATTGTACAAAGTTTTCTGAATTTAAACAATTATTCCCTTTATCATGGTATGATGAACAAAATTTGACCGAAAATATCAATTCAAATCCTTTATCTGATATGCTGATCTCTTAGTGCCTCTGGCATATCTCTAAAGTTATGGCTTGCCTAGATAGTAAGAATCTACATTTATCAGCAAGTTCCTTCTTAGTATCTCTCCGTACTCATGAAAGCACAAGTCTAATGGACAGTAAAAGAGGAAATCATTCAATAGAGTGAGTTATCTTTTGAACTCAGGTGCAGAAGTTGACTCTGATCAAGATGTTATTATTTTTACTTCAACTTTTTAATACTTCAAGCATCTTCATCCTCTTTTCAGATATTCTGTCCACTGCCAAAAATTTCAACCCTTTTGATTTAATAACCTGTCTTTGATAGTTACTGAATCTAAAAAAATGCATTGTGTAGCAGCCAACCTTGTGATAGTTACCTTTGAAATGAACTCATATGGTCTTCTCAAAACATATGTGCGGTCTAACTCTGGGCTAGTCTTAGAATTCATTCTGGACAGCAGATAAGGTTTGCTAGAGTCCTTGTCCTTTCCCAAGATCTTTGAGAGTCAATGATCATCTCTCTGAGCAGCATGAAATTTTGGTAGAAAATAGCCACTATGAATATCAATTAGTCTATTTCACAAAGATATATTGGCTTTCTGAGAATGTACTCCAAATAGAGAGAAAGCTTTTAACTCAGAGTAATAGACCAATATATGACCAAGCCAAAAGTAGAGTCTAGATTCAGTTGCATCGAGTCTTATGCACTTTCCTCTAGAGCAAAAGTAAGAAACCATCTGAGCTGGTGGCATTTTGACTATTATACCTTACTATATATAGTTTCCTTCTTCCTTTTTCTCCTTATGTTTTCACCTTTCTCTTCTCATTTCCTTTCTTGTTCCTGTCTATTTTTTCCCCTCCAGTCTGACTATTTGCTTCTATGTTTGTTCTAGTAGTAGTCCTCATGGGAATTCCTTAACTCCAGCTGACATATTTGACACTAAAGACCTAACTAACCCTCACAAAACCTTGAGTAAAGAAGAAAGTTTGAAAACAATTATTCCTCTGATTCAAACAAAACTAAACTGCTGTTGAGATTAAAATATTTTGAGTTTTCTTTTGTATATAAGATGAAGAATGAAACCATGAATCATAGATGAGATTGTTAAGTCTCACTTCTATACTTGGAATTTAATAAGGATATTTTAATGTGTATACATATACATATATATGTATGTGTGTGTATAATATACAATTATTCATATTTGCATATGTGCAAGTACACTATTATCGTCGTAGAAGCACTTGTACTATTTTCTCTCAGATTACTATTGTGTTAAGTATTAATTCTTTTCCTCACTCTAAGGAATGCTTGGAATCCTACAATGGCTAGGTAATATACTTTCAAGATTTTAAACTGCCATGGAATAGGTTGGAGTGACCATTCATTTGAACCATTCTGTTTAAAACATTGTTCTTTCTGTGGATTCTCATGTAACAGAAAATGCTTCACAAATTATAGTGCTGAAGACTTGTACCCAGACTACACTCCTAATGCCCAACCCCAAGATAAAAGCACATGAAAAGAGCTGAAATTTAGTTAAGAATATGACTAGAATACATGTACAAATGAAATAATTCCAAATTGGGTGATGGGGAAACCATGACAAAATGCAACCAACTCCACTGAGTCTTGAACTACATATCTGAAGTGCCTCTTCAACTAATGATTAGCAACCCTCTATCCAATGACTATGTTGTTTAGAACTTGGCTTTTCTTGGTAGCCGATTATCTTAAGAAATGTTTATAGGTGTGCTGCCATGAAAATATTTAGCAACTGTGATAGCAATATGATTTTTTAAATAAAAAATTAGTAAATATGTTTTTTAAAACTACAATTTAGCTAATACATTTTAAGTCCTATCTAACCCAGTTCTTCTTATGTGTGCTACTGACAGTGTGACCTTCAGACTCTGGCTCATCCATCATCCACTGAACTTTTCACTCTGTTCCATACTCATCTCATCTTTGAAAAAACAAACAAACAAACAAACCTTTGTCTAGATTCCTGTTTACCACTCACTTGGGATTCTGTTTTTGTGTAGCTAATGTAACAGGCAGCAGTGGCAAATGGAGGAAATATTGACTATCCCCTATTATAAACGAAAGTTCTAGTTATCAAATACTATCTCATCTATCACTCTCTTATCATATTTGATAATAAACTTAATTTTTATTCCATTCTTGAGTAGCTATTGCTAAATTGATGAGTAATGATGAAATATCATTAGCAGCAGAAATATACTTTTCTTTTCTGAGTCACAGGTATCCTCTAGGTATGTATGCCTCTAATAGAACAGCAATTAGGTATTTATGAAACCTTGGGAAAAGCTTGAAAAATATATTACTATCCTCTTGTGTTGTTTCCCACTAGAGGGTTTACATTTTTATTAATGCACCAACAAGTAGAAGGTACAAATACATACATGGGTACAACTAATAGCAGAGTTTTATACCACTAAAGATCTCTGTGTTTAAAATTGATAGATAGATAGATAAATAGATAGATAGATCTACATATGTGTATATATACATATATGTGTGTATGTATGTGTATATACACACATATGCATTCTATATATACATATATGTACATATTATCAAATAGAGAAAAAGAAAGTGAAAGAGAGAAAGATAAAAGTTGCTGTTTACTGTTTGAATATTGTCTCCTCTGAAGGAGGGCAAGGACTTTCTTGAAGGAAAGGACATCTTATTTTGTTTTTCTCTTCAGCTTTTCTTGGTATCACCAAGGCTTAATGAGGTAGTTAGGTGACATAGTACATGGTATACTACGCCTGGAGTCAATAAGACCTAAGTTCAAATCCAGCCTCAGACACTTACTAGCTATGTGACCCTGAGCAAATCACTTAAGCTATCTGAGCTTCAGTTTTCTCAACTCTGAAATGGGTCAGCATTGAGACCCTAACCCTAGGCTGACAAGAGCCAGTGAGCAGCAACATCCCACCTACATAGGAAGCCAACAGCAAGACTCCAAACCCAGATTAGTATAATAGGGAGGCCTTGCTTCTAATAAGAGCAAGCAGGGAGGTATTCCCAGTACTGCAAACCAGCAGCTAGTTCCTGAGGCTCCATGAAAGCTAATACCAAGGTCCTGAGCCCCTGTACAAGAAGTTGAGAACAGCAAAAAAGCAGACCCCAACTCATAAACAAAAGTACAAAGTCACAAAATAGTCAGGAAAGATGAGCAAAAGACAGAAAAAAAAAATTATTATGGTGACAGACAGCATCAAGGCGCAACTTTAAAAGAAGACAATAGAGTCAAAATGGCTACATGCAAAGCCTCAGAAATGAATCTATATTGGTCTCAGGCCTATAAAGAACTCCTAGAAAAACTTTAAAAGAATTTTTAAAAAGCAAATAAGAGAAGCAGAAGTAAAAGTGGAAACATAAATAAGAGTAATGAAAGAGAATCCTGAAGAAAGAGTCAACAGCTTGGTAACAGAAACACAGAACAAAAGGGGGGAAAATATACAAAAATTCACGAAAAAAACAACTCCGTGAAAAATAGAAATACCCAAATGTAAATGGAGGTACAAAATCTCACTGAAGAAAACAGTTCTTTAAAAATAAGATTTGGCCAAGTGGAAGCTAAGGTCCCAATGAGAAATCAAGAAATGATAAAACTGTAACACAAGAATAAACAACAGAAAAAAATGTCAAATTTCTCATTGCAAAAACAACTGACCTGGAAAATAGATTGAGGAGAGATAACTTAAGAATCATTGGCCTATGAAAGCCATCAACAAAAAAGTGTCTGGACATTGTGTTTCAAGAAATTATCAAGGAAATACACATCATCACATAGCCCTGTTATCCTAGAACTGAAGTGTTTGAGGGGAATACAAATTGAAATAATTCACTGGTCGCTACCTGAAAAAGATACCAAAATAAATTTCCCAGGAATATCATAGCCAAAATTACAGAGCTCTGAGGTAGAAGAGAAAATACTTCAAGTGATCAGAGAGATATAATTCAAATATCATGCAGCCTCAGAGGATTACATGAGATTTAGCACCTTCTTTTTTAAAAAAATTTATTTATTTAACTTTTAACATTGATTTTCACAAAATTTTGGGTTCCAAATTTTCTCCCCATTTGTCCCCTCCCCACACCCCAAAACACCTAGCATTCTAATTGCCCCTATCACCAATCTGCCCTCTCTTCTATCATCCCTCCTTTCCCTTGTGCCCATCTTCTCTTTTATCCTGTAGGGCCAGATAACTTTCTGTACCCCATTACCTGCATTTCTTATTTCCTAGTAGCAAGAACAGTACTAAACAGTTGTTCCTAAAACTTTGAGTTCCAGCTTCGCTTCATCCCTCCCTCCCCACCCATTCCCTTTGGGAAGCAAGCAATTCAATATAGGCCATTTCTGTGTAGTTTTGCAAATGACTTCCATAATAGTCATGTTGTGTAAGACTAACTATATTTCCCTCCATCCTATCCTGCCCTCCATTGCTTCTATTCTCTCTTTGAATCCTATTCCTCCCCAAGAGTGTTGACTTCAAATTTCTCCCTCCTCCCATTGCCCTTCCGTTCATCATCCCTCCCCATCCTGCTTATCCCCTTCTCCCCCACTTTCCTGTATTGTAAGATAGGTTTTCATACCAAAATGAGTGTGCATTTTATTCCTTCCTTTAGTCGAATGTGATGAGAGTAAACTTCATGTTTTTCTCTCACCTCCCCTCTTTTTCCCTCCACTAAAAAGTCTTTTGCCTGCCTCTTTTATGAGAGATAATTTGCCCCATTCCATTTCTCCCTTTCTCCTCCCAATATATTTCTCTCTCACTGCTTGATTTCATTTTTTAAAGATATGATCCCATCCTCTTCAATTCACTCTGTGCTCTGTGTGTGTGTCTCTATGTGTGTGTGTGTGTGTGTGTGTGTGTGTGTGTGTGTGTGTGTGTGTGTGTGTAAACCCACCAACCACCCAGATACTGAAAAGTTTCAAGAGTTACAAATATTGTCTTTCCATGTAGGAATGTAAACAGTTCAGCTTTAGTAAGTCCCTTATGACTTCTCTTTGCTGTTTACCTTTTCATGCTTCTCTTCATTCTTGTGTTTGGATGTCAAATTTTCTTTTCAGCTCTGGTCTTTTCATCAAGAATGCTTGAAAATCCCCAATTTCATTGAAAGACTACTTTTTCCCCTGAAGTATCATACTCAGTTTTACTGGGTAGGTGATTCTTGGTTTTAGTCCTAGTTCCTTTGACTTCTGGAATATCCTATTCCATGCCCTTTGATCCCTTAATGTAGAAGCTGCTAGATCTTGTGTTATCTTGATTGTACTTCCACAATACTTGAATTGTTTCTTTCCAGCTGCTTGCAATATTTTCTCCTTGACCAGGGAACTCAGGAATTTGGCCACAATGTTCCTAGGAGTTTCTCTTTTTGGATCTCTTTCAGGTGGTGTTCTGTGGATTCCTTGAATATTTATTTTGCCCTCTGGTTCTACAATATCAGGGCAGTTTTCCTTGATAATTTCATGAAAGATGATGTCTAGGCTTTTTTTTTTTTTGATCATGGCTTTCAGTAGTCCCATAATTTTTAAATTGTCTCTCCTGGATCTATTTTCCAGGTCAATTGTTTTTCCAATGAGCTATTTCACATTATCTTCTATTTTTCATTCTTTTTGTTTTGTCTTGTGATTTCTTGGTTTCTCATAAAGTCATTAGCCTCCATCTGTTCCATTCTAATTTTGAAAGAACTATTTTCTTCATTGAGCTTTTGGACCTCCTTTTCCATTTGGCTAATTCTGCTTTTGAAAGCATTCTTCTCCTCATTGGCTTTTTGACCCTCTTTTGCCAATTGAGTTAGCCTATTTTTCAAAGTGTTATTTTCTTCAGCATTTTTTTGGGTCTCCTTTAGCAGGGTGCTGACCTGCTGTTCATGCTTTGACTGCATGTCTCTCATTTCTCTTCCCAGTTTTTCCTCCACCTCTCTAACTTGATTTTCAAAATCCTTTTTGAGCTCTTGCATGGCCTGAGTCCATTGAATATTTATTTTGGGTGTTTGGGATACAGAAGATTTGACTTCTATGTCTTGCCCTGATGATAAGCATTGTTATTCCTCATTCAAAAGAATGGGAGGAGATATCCGTTCACCAAGAAAGTAACCTTCTATGGTCTTATATTTTTTCCCTTTTCTGGGCATTTTCCCAGCCAGTTACTTGACTTCTGAGTTTCCTCTCCATACCCATCTCACCTCCAGATCCACCCAGCCAGTGCTTGGGGTCTGAGATTCAAATGCTGCTTCCCAGCTTCAGGGCTTTTGGCAGGGGAGGGGCTGCTATTCAGTGTGAGATTAAGTTTAGGTGCTCAGGTGGGGTCAGGGTCACCACATGGGGCTTAGTTCCCTCAGGGGGTTTATGCAGAGACCTTCAACAATGGACCTGTGCTCCTGCCTGCTTTGAGAGCCCTTATCTGCTGCTGCCTCTGCTGTTGCCTCCCAATTGGGCCTGAGTTATGGAGACACCTCGCTCCCCTCTTGGCAAGTTGAAAAGACCCTCTCACTGACCTTTGGCACCTGTGGGTGGAGGGACCTGAACTGCCACTGGTGATTCTGTCCCTGAAGCCTGCTCGGATCTGGTCCTCTTGGTGCTGTGTGGCCAAGGCAGGGCTGGGCTCTGCTCTGGGTTCGGTGAGCAATGGACCTTTTGTGTCAGTTTTTCAGGTCTCACTGGAACAGAAATCTCCTCTGCTCTGTTGTTCTGTGGCTTCTTGTGCTCCAGAATTTGTTGGGAGTTCTCCTTTACAGGTATTTTATGGGCTGCGGGTTAGGAGCTAGCATGTGTGTATCTTTCTACTCTACCATCTTGGCTCCTCCCCCCAATTTAGCACCTTCTACATTAAATATGATATTCTGGAAGATCATAAAGTTAGGATTATAACCAAGAATCAAGCTCCCAGAAAAACTGATGGCACTCCTTTGTCAGGGAGGAGATGGATATTTGATTAAATAGAGGATTTCTGGAATTTCTAATTAAAAGATGAGCCAAATTTGTAAAAAAAAAAAAGTTGATCTTAAAATACAAGACTGGAGAGAAATATAAAAAGGCAAAAAAAATATAGAATGAACATAAAAAATAAGAGATCCAATAAAGTTAAGCTGTTTGTATTCCTACATGAAAAGGTGATGTTTGTAACTCTAAAGGGAAATTAGAAGCAGTGAAGATAGAGAGTGCAGGTATGAGATGACTATGATGTTATAATGTCTAAAAATAAGAAAAATATAAGCAGCAAGAAAGAAGATTGCACTGGAAGAAGAGAGAAAGGGGAGATAGAACAGGGAAAATTATGTCACATAAAAGAGGTACAAAAGAGCTGTTGCAGTGGAAGGGAAGATGAAGAAGTGAGCAGTGTTTCAACCTTATTCTCATCAGAATTGGCTGAAAGAGGGAATGACATACACACTCAGTTGGATATAGAAATCTACCTTAGCCTAAAAAGGGCTGAGGATAAAAGAAGGTGGGGACTGATAGAAGAGAGGAGAAATTGGGGGATGCAGTGATGAGAAGTAAAACACTGAAGGAGGGACAGGAGGAAAGTTGTGAGAAGGATAAACAAGGGGGAAATAGGATGGAAGTACAGACCTAATCATCATGACTTTAAATGTGAATGGGATGAACTCATTCATAAAATGGAATTAGAAAGCAGAATGGATTAAAAATGAGAATCCTACAATATACTGTTTACAAGAAACACAATTGAAGCACATAGACACATGAAAAGTAAAGATAAGATGCTAAATCAGAATCTATCATGCTTCAACTGAAGTAAAGGAAAAAAGGAGTAGGAATAATGACTGCAGAAAAGGGGGGGGAAAGCAAACTTAGGTCTAATTAAAAGAGATAAGGAAGGACTATATCTTGATACAGGATACCACCAAAAATGAATTAACATCATTCTTAACATATGTGCATAAAATACTCTAGCATATATAATTTTAAAGGAATTAAGTGAGTTATAGACGCAAAACTATAGGAGTGAGGGACTTCAACTTTCACTTCTCAGAACTAGATAAACCTAACAAATTAACAAATGCATATATGTATATGTATGTGTATATACACATATACTCACATATATATGTATATATACGCACAAAAGAAAGAAGTTAAGGAGATATATAGAATGCTAAACAATTTAGGTATGTGTCTTCAGGAGAAAATTAAATGGGAATAGTAAGGAATATGACTTTTTCTCAGCAGTACATGGCACCTACACAAAATTTGCCATGTATTAGGCTATGAAAACCTCACAGTCAAATGCAGAAAGGCAGAAATGTTAAATACATGTCTTGCAGATCATAATCATTGGTTAATTTGATTTAGAAAAGGAAAGAAAACAAATTTCCAGTGTTAAAAATGAAAGAAGGGAATAAATTGTAAAATGAAGGTGAAATTAAAACAATTATTAGGAACTATTTTTTTCTGATTATTCTTCTGACAATCTAAATGGAAAGGACATATATTGGTGAAAATATAAGTTGCCCAGATTAACAGAAAAGGAAACAGAATACTTACATAACCCAAATTTAGAAAAAAGAAATAGTACAAGCCTTTTTATAAACTCCCTAAGAAAAAAATCTTTAGACCCATATGGCTTCATAAGCAAAGTCTATGAAACATTTAAAGAATGATTAAGCCCAATACTAAATAAAATATTTGAAAAAGTTGCTGTAAAAGGAGTCATGCCAAATTCTATTCATGACACAAATATGGTGTTGTTACCTAAACCAAGAAGAGCAAAAACAGAAAAAAGAAAACTATAGATCAATTTCTCTAATGAATGCTGATAAAATAATTTTAATTAAAACACAGGTACAGAAATAATAGCAGTATATAACTAGGATTGTATATTTTGACCAGTGGGATTTATACCAGGAATGAGGGGCTGGTTCTTTATTAGAAAAAAGTAAGTCAGCATAATTAACAATGTCAATTAAAAAAAAAAAACAGAAATCACAGAAATATCTAAACATATGCAGAGAAAGCTTTTGACATACTCTAAAACTTATTCCTACTGAAAACATTTGAAAGCCTAGGAATAAATGAAACTTTCCTTGAAATGATTAGGTACTATCAATCTAAAACCATCAGCAAGCATTGTCTTTAGTGGGGATAAGTGAAACAAAGAAGTAACCAAACAAACAAAAAACTTCCCAAGATCGTATCACCCCTACTATTATATTATATTATATTATATTATATTATATTATATTATATTATATTATATTATATTGTATTGTATTGTATTGTATTGTATTGTATTGTATTGTATTGTATTGTATTGTATTGTATTGTATTGTATTGTATTATATTATATTATATTATATTATATTATATATTATGTTATGTTATGTTATATTATATTATATTATATTGTATTATTATATTGTACTAAAAATTCTAGATAAAACAATGAGAAGAAAAAAAGAAATTAAAGTAATTAGAGAGGCAATGATGAAACAAAACTGTCAAGCTTTGCAAATAATATGATGGTGTGATTAGAAAATTCTAGAGAATAAACTAAACAAAAACTAGTTGAAAAACTTTAGCAAAGTTGAAGAATACAAAATAAACTCATATCAATCATCAGGATTTCTATATATTACTAATAAAGTCTAGCAGCAAGAATTAGAAAGAGGAATCTCATTTAAAATAACTGTAGGCAATGTAAAATACTTAGGAGTTTGCCTACCAAGACAAATCCTGCAACTATATCAATACAATTACAAAACATTTTCTTTTCACACAGATAAAGTCAAATCTAAACAACTGGAAAAATAACAATTATTCATACGTAGAGGGAGCCAAGAGAATGAAAATGACAATTCAACTTAATTTAATTTGCTTATACAGCACCACACCATTCAAAGTATTAAAGATGTATTTTAAAGAATAAGGGGGAAAAATCATAGCAAAATTCATAACAAAAAAAAAGCTCAAGGATATCAGGGAAATCAATCAAAACATTTAAAGCAAGGTGGTGTAGGCATACCAGATTTAGCAGTATAATAAAAAGCTATTATTTAAAAAAAGATCTGTTACTGGCTGAGAAAACCATTGGTGGGTCAGAAGGTTAGATCAGGTACAAAACACATTGTTGTAAATGATCATAGTAATCTAGTCTTTTGAAAACCCAAAGATCCTAACTTGTCAGGCAGAAGCTTATTTGACAAAAGCTTTTGGAAAAACTGTAAAATAGCATGGCAGAAACTAAATTTAGACCAACATCTCAAGCATAATATAGAATGCATAATGAAATGTAAAACTGATAACTTTGATTATAAAAAATAAAATGTTTTTGCACAAACTGAAATGATGCCATAAAAATTAGAAAGAAAGGAGAAAACTAGGGGAAATTTTTGAAGCAACTACCTGTAATGCAGGTCTCATTTTCTTGACTATAAAGAGAATTGAGTAAAGACACAAGTCATTTCCCAAATGATATTTTTTTGATGGTTCAAAGAGTATGAACCAGTAGTTTCAGGTAAAAAAATCAAAGCAATCTATAGTCATGGAAAAAAAATGCTCAAGGGGCACAGCCAAGATGGCGGAGTAGAAAGAGGCACATACACGTAGCTCCAAACCCACAACCCATAGACCATCTGTAAAAAGGAACTCACGGAGAATTCTGGAGCAGCAGAGGCCACAGAACAGTGGAGCAGAGGAGATTTCTGTTCCAGAGGGATCTGCAAACCTCTCGCAAAAGGTCCGTCACACAGCAGACATGGAGCCAAGCCCAGCCCTGCCACAGCTGCAGTACCAAGAGGAGCAGATCCAAGCGGGCTTCAGGGACGGGATCTCCAGCAGCCACGAGGGTCCCCCACCCACAGGTGATGGGGGTTGGTGAGAGGGTCTCTTTGGAGGATCGAGAGGGGAGTGGGGTGTCCCTATAACTCAGGCCCCCTTGGGAGGCAACAGCAGAGGCGGGAGCAGACCAGGGCTCCCCAAGCAGGCTGGAGCCCAGATCCATTGTTGAAGGTCTCTGCATAAATCCCCTGCAGGAACTGAGCTTGAGACGTGGCCCTGCCCCAACCTGAGAAGCAGCTCTGCCCCCGCCCAAAGCCCTGAGGCTGGGGAGCAGCATTTGAATCTCAGACCCCAATCACTGGCTGGGAGGATCTGGAGGTGAAGTGGGTGTGAAGAGAATATTCAGAAGTCAAGTCACTTGCTGGGAAAATGCCCAGAAAATGGAAAAGAAATAAGACAATAGAAGGTTACTTTCTTGGTGAACAGGTATTTCCTCCCTTCCTTTTTGATGAGGAAGAACAATGCTTTCCATCAGGGATAGACACAGAAGTCAAGTTTTCTGTATCCCAGCCCACTCAATGGGCTCAGGCCATGAAAGAGCTGAAAAAGGATTTTGAAAATCAAGTTAGACAGGTAGAGGAAAAGCTGGGAAGAGCAATGAGAGACATGCAGTCAAAGCATGAACAGCAGGTCAGCACCCTGCTAAAGGAGACCCAAAAAAATGCTGAAGAAAATAACACCTTGAAAACTAGCCTAACTCAATTGGCAAAAGAGGGTCAAAAAGCCAATGAGGAGAAGAATGCTTTCAAAAGCAGAATTAGCCAAATGGAAAAGGAGCTTCAAAAGCTCACTGAAGAAAATAGTTCTTTCAAAATTAGAAGGGAACAGATGGAGGCTAATGACTTTATGAGAAACCAAGAAATCACAAAACAAAACCAAAAGAATGAAAAAATGGAAGATAATGTGAAATATCTCATTGGAAAAATGACTGAGCTGGAAAATAGATCCAGGAGAGATAATTTAAAAGTTATGGGATTACCTGAAAGCCATGATCAAAAAAAGAGCCTAGACATCATCTTTCATGAAATTATCAAGGAAAACTGCTGTGAGATTCTAAAACGAGAGGGCAAAATAAATATTCAAGGAATCCACAGAACACCACCTGAAAGAGATCCAAAAAGAGAAACTCCTAGGAACATTGTGGCCAAATTCCTGAGTTCCCAGGTCAAGGAGAAAATATTGGAAGCAGCTAGAAAGAAACAATTCAAGTATTATGGAAATACAATCAAGTTAACACAAGATCTAGCAGCTGCTACATTAAGGGATCGAAGGGCATGGAATTCCAGAAGTCAAAGGAACTAGGACTAAAACCAAGAATCACCTGCCCAGCAAAACTGAGTATAATACTTCAGGGGAAAAATTGGTCTTTCAATGAAATAAAGGACTTTCCAGCATTCTTGATGAAAAGACCAGAGCTGAAAAGAAAATTTGACTTTCAAACACAAGAATGAAGAGAAGCATGAAAAGGTGAACAGCAAAGAGAAGTCATAAGGGACTTACTAAAGTTGAACTGTTTACATTCCTACATGGAAAGACAATATTTGTAACTCTTGAAACTTTTCAGTATCTGGGTACTGGGTGGGATTACACACACTCACATACACACGCACACGCACACACACATAGAGACAGAATGCACAGAGTGAATTGAAGAGGATGGGATCATATCTTAAAAAAAATGAAATCAAGCAGTGAGAGAGAAATATATTGGGAGGAGAAAGGGAGAAATGGAATGGGGCAAATTATCTCTCATAAAAGAGGCAAGCAAAAGACTTATTAGTAGAGGAATAAAGAGGGGAGGTGAGAGAAAAACATGAAGTCTACTCTAATCACATTCGACTAAAGGAAGGAATAAAATGCACACTCATTTTGGTATGAAAACCTATCTTACAATACAGGAAAGTGGAGGATAAGGGGATAAGCAGGGTGGGGGGGGATGATGGAAAGGAGGACATGGGGAGGAGGGAGCAATTTGAGGTCGACACTCATGGGGAGCGACAAGATCAAAAGAGAGAACAGAAGCAAGGGGGGACAGGATAGGATGGAGGGAAATATAGTTAGTCTTATACAACACAACTATTATGGAAGTCATTTGCAAAACTACACAGATTTGGCCTATATTAAATTGCTTGCCTTCGAAAGGGAAGGGATGGGGAGGGAGGGAGGTAAAGAAGTTGGAACTCAAAGTTTTAGGAGTAACTGTCGAGTAATGTTCTTGCCACTAGGAAATAAGAAATACAGGTAAAGGGGCATAGAAAGTTATCTGGCCCTACAGGACAAAAGAGAAGATGGAGACAAGGGTAGAGAGGGATGATAGAAGAGAGGGCAGATTGGTGATAGGGGCAATTAGAATGCTTGGTGTTTGGGGGGGGGGACAAAAGGGGAGAAAATTTGGAACCCAAAATTTTGTGAAAATGAATGTTAAAAGTTAAATAAATTAAAAAAAAGAAAGAAAAAAATGCTCTAAGTCACTACTGATTAGAAAAATACAAATTAAAACAATTCTGAGGTACCACTTCACATCTATCAGGTTGGTTAATATGACAAAAAAGGAAAATGATAAATTCTGGAAGAGATGTGGGACAAGTGGGGCACTAATGCACTACTGGTAGATTTGTGAACTGATCCAAGCATTCTGGAGAGCAACTTGGAACTATGCTCAAAGTACAATAGAAATGTGAATATCCTTTAATCCAATAATATCACTACTAGGTTTGTTTCCCAAAGAGACAAGAAAAAAGGGAAAAGAACTAAGCTTTACAAAAAAATTATAGTAACATTTCTGGGAACAAAGAATTAGAAATTGAGGGGATGTCTATCAATTGGAGAATAGCTAAGCAAACTCTTTTATATGATTGAATGGAATATTATTATACTATAAGAAATAACAAACAGGATGATTTCAGAAAAATCTGGAAACATTTACAGAAACTGATGCAAATTGCAGTGAGAACCAATAGAACATTGTATATAGTAACAACAATATCATATTATAATCAACTGTGAATGACTTAGTTATTCTCAGCAATACAGTGATCCAAGGCAATCCAAAGGGATTCATGATGAAAAATTCTATCCGCTTCCAAAGAATTGATATCTTAATACAGACAAAAGCATGTTATTTTTCATTTTATTTTTCTCTCAGTGCAGAAAATATCATTAGACAAATTACAATAGTCATTTACAAAGTAAATCCTAAAATAGAGCATGCATATTTTATTATGAAAATATTTTGTTTATATAAAATCAAATGCAAACAATATAACCTTTCCAATAAATTTAGGAGTAAAACCAATATGCCTTATCTCACTCTTATTATTTTGATTGTTCTAGAAATTCTAGTATTACCAAAAAGAAAAATAAATTAAAGACATAAAGATAGCCAAAGGAGAAACAAAATTACTCATATTTGGAGATGACAATGTTGGGAATCAGCAAATACACTTATTGTCTATTGATAACCTCAGAAAATTTGAAAGCTGTAAAATAAACCGATAACAATCAATATCCAATAATTAATAACAACACGCATATAATACATCCATAGTTGGCAATAGTAGGAAAGAAATAGCATCCAAAACAACTAAAAAGAATAATAAAATATGCAGGGTCAATCTATTAAAACATATTAAGATTTTGTAAGATTCTATCAAAGTATTTCTTAAGGGGGAAAATATAAATAAATAGCTGTCAGAGTATTCATTGCTTTTGGCTGAGCTATGTCAATATTTTTTAAAATGACAACAATTGTGTAAATTTACAGGCCTAATGCTGTTTTTGTTAAACTATAAAAGTGCTACTTTAGACAGATCAATAAAATAATGGGATAATTTATTTGGAGAAACAAAATATCTGGAATATTAAGGGAAAAATGAAAACCAAAATTACCACCATCGGTGCCCTTATTACTTCAACTATTCCAATTGATAATACAACCATGACCACTTCTATTGTTGCTGCTACCACCATCACTATTTTTACTGTGGTGTCTCTTTTTTCTTCTCCTATTTCTCATTCAGTGTGGCAGCATTATCACTGTACTTTAAAGTTTTCAAAGTTCAATATATGTTATTTCAATCGATCCTCACAGGAGACTTGATAGGTAGGGATTATTATTATCATCATCATTTTGCAGATGAAGAAATTGAAACTTAGACAGA
This sequence comes from Notamacropus eugenii, assembly GCF_028372415.1. NCBI lineage: Eukaryota > Metazoa > Chordata > Mammalia > Diprotodontia > Macropodidae > Notamacropus > Notamacropus eugenii. The sequence continues at coordinate 350,688,568 of NC_092875.1, forward strand.
ATTAAATGACTAATCCGGGATTATAATAGCCCAAAGTCACCTTTCTTTCTCTGTCTCTCTGTGTGTCTCTTTCTCTCTGTCTGTATGTGAACATATATACATATATGTATATATGTAAATATTTGTGTATATATATATATATATATATATATACATATATATATATATTTATGTACGTATGTCTATATCTTGTATTTCCCCTTAGCTCCAACTGCTTTGGATCTTGAAAATCATAATTCCTTTTTATCTCCCTATTTCTCTAATACTAAAGAAAAACTAACAGTAAAAATAAAATTATCTTCTTTCATCTACTTTTATGCTAGATTAGAGAATATGAAATATCATAGAGATTTATGAAATTATTAATAGATTATAAGGTAGTTCAAAGGAAATAATCTTTAGATAAGAATTTTCCAGATAGCTTTACAAAAGGAGGTAATAACAAACAATAAAAACAAATAAGAAATTATGCTATTATTATTTTACATCAGGAAGAAATCTGTAATAAATTAGAATTAAACTTTAATCCACTTATCTTTCCCATACTTTGTGGAGATTGCTTTTAAATGGAAAATGTTCTAGTAATCTTTGAATATTTAAGGAAGGACAGATGTCTCCCCTAGAGTCCTGTTTCTCCATCAGCCTTATCCTGCAGGGAAATTAGTCCTTATAGTACAATCCTGCTCAATTTTAATGCATTTGCCATGCCCAAAACAAGAACATAATTTCACTAGAGTCAACCACTTTCACAAATCTCCAAGGAGAACTAAGACATCTATGAAATGAACAGAAAAAAATGCAATAAGCATTTGCTTGGTTTCTTTTTCCCTTATACTTTATTTGAGTCTCTAGGCTCTATTAAGCAAAGACGTATTTTTTCTTTTTTAAAGCCTATTAGTTTTTCTGGCCAGGAATAAGGAAGAAGACATTGAACATGTGTCGAATGAGCATTGAATATGACCTCGGTTTCTAAATCTGGTGCTACCACTAGCTAGAGGTGTGACTTTGAACAGGTGAGGCCAGTTCTCAGTTTCTCAGCTTTTTCGTTTGTAAAGCAAGAAAAGTAACAGTGTGCCCTAATTATCACAAAGTTAATGTGTGAATCAGAGCTATGTATTTATAAAAATGAATAGAGCTATACAAATATGAAATATATCATCAGTATCTGTCCAAATTAGATTCCTAAAAATAGCATAATATAACCTCAGTTTACAAGTAACCTGGTTTATGTATGCTTTGCTGGAGGAGGAATAAGTTTTCGCAAAATTTATGTTGGAGGATGAAGAAAAATTCATAGTATGAACATCATGTTTGGCCTTGATTGGCTGGCAGAGGGATAACACTTAACTAGGGCAATGTTGTTGTTTTTCTGCAAAAGTGCCAATAATATTTTTTAAAAATAATGCAATGTCACATTTCCGTGACATTCTGAGAAAAAAAAAAGTCAAAAACAAATGCCCTTAGATAGATTCCTAGTCAGAAACCAACATAAACAAAAAGAATCAGTGAGTCAAAACATGAAAGTGATTCTAAAAAATGAAAAATAATTGAAGTCAGTAGTATTAGTCCTACTTTTAGTGAAAATAGCACAAGAGAGAACACCCCCCCCCCTTTAAAACCCTTGATGTTTTCAAAGGAGATTCTTCTTCCAACCAATAATCCTTCCTCCTCTTCCTCTCTCTTGTCTTCCTCACACCAGTCACAATGCTTCTCAAAGGTAAAGTGAAGTTTCATTTTATTTTATTTTCGGTTTATATTGTGTACTACTCATTGCTATTGCATTTCAGACTCATTAGGGAAAAAAACTTACTTAAAATTATAAATAACTATTTTTATGTGATTTTTTTGGGGGGGAGTGGTGCTGATCATCTGACTTTACATTATTTACTGTGGGAAAATTTGCTTTGCAATATAAACAAATCGCATGATGAACAGAATCTCAGAATAAGTTAAATTCATAAACCAAGGGTCTACTGAACATATAAAAACCTTATATATATACACACACACACACACATATATACACACACATACATAGAGGCACATATATGTATCTCTGTGTGGATTTGTATGTGTGTTTCTGTGTCTCTGTTTCTATACCTATACACACATATTATGTATACACAAAAAATATAGATAGAAAGATAGATAGTCACTTTGCCACATGGTAGGGTGGTAAGAAGAGAAATTGGAAAGATATTTATCAGTGCTGAATGAAAATGACAGTTAATTATAGGAAATTCAAAGTATGCAGGAGCAGGACAAAGTTACCCTTCACATTTATTTTTAGATACATGCTGCCCAACTCCTATTAGCTCTGGACACTGTCCCATTCTTAAAACCTAGAATCAAAACAGATCACAGAGGAACAAAGTTTACATCTTCATGCAAATGACATTATTTTGTGTGTGCAGCTGAGGAATAGGATAACTGAGAAGAGAGTAAGTGGCCATCCCAGAGGAAGGACTGGTTTGCTGGTTGTAAATATTTCATATTTTTATTTGTTTCTCAACATATAGACAAGATATTTGGGTGGCCTACCTACATGTCTGTCTGTTGATATCCAATGTGCCCTTCAGAGTTTAAATGGGATTGTAGTGATTGTTCATATAGCACGCTTTCATGGATTTCAATTATTATTCCCCCCTAGAGTCAGAATAAAACTAGTGATGATCTAAATAAAGTAAATGATGGCATGTTTATACTGAGGATCATCCCTCTCCCTTACCATCGAGAATCCCATCTCTGTCACATTTTCTTTCTTTTTCTTCTACTCAGGATATTTGGGGAGAACACAGGCAACAAGATGAACAAAAGGACTGAGTCATGAGCAAGTCAATCAGTCTATAGGCATAATAAATGGATGCTTAGCCCTTCCTCCTATTTGTCAATAAGATTCAGATAAAATTGCCTTTCTTATCTTATGGGGGAATAGTAGTACTTGGATATTGACAGGTGAAGCTGAGGGCTGCTGGCTGACAGTAATGGGGGGAAGAGTAGTGAGAGACTTTGTGTGACCACCATAGTTGGATAACAGTAGGCAATGCTGCTATAGCCTGAGATAACTTAGTAGTCATAAATTTCTTTCCTTCTGAGTAATTGTTGGTCTCTGAGCTCCTCTACATAGAGATCAGAAATGATCAGACTCAGGAAATGTGAAATGGACTGCAAGTTATAACATTGAATCAGTAATCAACATGTAGAGAATAATGGTTGACTGAGACAATAGCAGGGGTAAGATTGGAAAGTCTCATTGTTAAGTAAGAAGGTGGGAGACCATTCCAAACTTCTGAGACCCGTCCCAGTTTTCTCTGCTTTCTTATGCTTAGAATTCCTGTACCCAGATGTATCCTAGGCATGCAACTTTCTCCTTAATCCCTTCAATAACTTGTTAGAAATGCTAAAGGAATATAGACAGAAGGAGATTTGGGGATCATAGGATGAGACCCCGTTTGAGGGGAGGAAAGCAACAGATTTTTTTGTTTGTTTGTTTTTGTTACACTTGTTTTATTCAATAAACAATGTAATAACAGAAAAGATTTTCTAGATATGTGGTTGGGGTAGAATCTACGAGATTCTTATTGTTTTCCAATAATTTGACTTCAAATTATACTCAAGTCGGTGAAGATTTCCTTCTTGTCCAAATATCTGAAGTAATGAAGTTTAACAGAGCAGGTAGCTAGTGTACACAAATTAGAATTTCTGTGGTTTCCCATATAATACAACTTGTAGAATGAAAAGTAAATGATTATGACTGTGTTTTATTTCATAGATCACTTTTCTATATACCCAGGCTTTTCAGTGTTTTCTGTGAGAGGGCTCCTAGGCAGGTTGTTGGATGACCTCTGTGAGGTCATATTTTCTTAAATGAATACCACCATGTATATAGGAGACACATGCAAGTCTTTCTTCTGTAACAGCCTGGTCTGGTAACAGTTTATGCTTTTAGTGTGGTGGTGATTACTTTCTCCCTCTTTAGGTGAAATTTCTTTTAAATTCTGTACTGATAAGTATTGGTGGAAGTTCAGATCTTCAAATCCCATTCCCTGTAGAATGATGTATTTTGGTAAGAAGAGCTACAAAGATGAGAGGATTTATCAGTGCTGTTAGGCTTCTGTCGATTTGAATTTTACTTCATTTTTGCTTCTAAAGCACACAGATAGACACTTGCCAGATGGGCACCATAAAAATAAAAAGCATAACTAGCTAGAAAACTGGGATGCATCCCTTTGTGGAATAAGATCTATAATCTTTTATTTATTAAGATGTTATGTTAAATATTTGAAGAGATCAACATTTAATTTTAAAAAATCTGTTGAGTTTGAAATGAGCTCATGGATTATGGATACCCAGTTAAATGACAATGCATAGCACAAACATTTCTTTTGGCTAAAATGTCTTTTCACTTGCTCTCATTTAGCATCATTTTGACCACTGGGTCAATTATAATGAACTCAATCATAGGTGTGCAAATTAAATGGCAGTAAGTTTTTATATGTTAATAACATAAAACATATGACTAGAAAAAAAAGTCATTTTTCTGGTTTGATGAATATCTATTGAATTTGCTAGCATATGAACGCTGATTTTTTCTTTTTTTTGAAACCAGGCAGGAATTAGTTCCATCTTTTAATGCTCATTTCCAGGCAAAGAGAGGACATGGATTTGTCTCTCATTTTCCCTGCCCTCTAATCTGTTTCTAGTTTCTTTCTAAACTTCTCTCCTCTACTTAAATTACTTTTCCTGGATGAAGGGGAATAATTTCACATCAAGAGGAAGTCTGATCTCATAGTACAAGGTAAGGATGGAGAAACACCTTTAGTTTTCCCTCAGGTGCTACACCCATCTGTGTCCCTACCTGCATTTAGACAGTTTCTAGAAAGTCTGAACAAATGACTTGGTTCACCTTGGGGCAGCATCTGCTGAAGCAGTTACTCTGAGTTTCATCCCTGTCTTCTCTATCTCACTGCCATGTATGAGTTTGTCCTAACTTACGTCACTGCATCCTAGGTTGGAGAGAAGACTCATGGTGAATTTCTCTTTACATTGTATTTTACTTAGCCTCTTTCACAAATTACTTTGTTCCAACCTGTACTGGTTTGATAGCCTTACCCTAAGGTTGTTAAAACTAATTCCTGGGAACCCACTTAAAGAGCCAGCATATTTATGATATATTGTGATTACTGTATTCCTGGCTACCTTCAGGATGAAGCCAGCTCACTTTTGATGACTTGAGATCATGTTTAGCATAAGAGAATAATAGCCAAGGCAGACTGACCAGGAAATAATGTGATTCGTAGCTCATTAATTCATTTAGCAAATATTGAGTGTTTACAACATCAATACCACAGTGCCAGGAACTACAGAGGATTCCAAGTTGTAGAAATTTATAATTTTTAAAAGGCTCCAGGGACCCTGAAAGATTTAGGACTTTCCAAGGATGCATGGTGAAGATGTATCAGCAGCAGGTATTGAACCCTCTGGCTTTAAGGCCAGCTATCAGATATCACTTTACAAATAGGAAAAAGAATATTAGGACACATAGAGGACTTGTGACTTCTTTCTTTTTTAGATCTGTCCAGATTAGATCTCATCTTGTCTCACTCTCACAAGAATTCCAGGTTTTGTCTTATGTGAATTTACTTTTCTCTTATCTTCTATGTCTGTGCTCCATAGCAACATTTGTGTCTCTTTTTGGCCCAATATAAAAGTTTTCTTTTCCTTAAGGGAAGGTAGTGACTTGACCTTTCACTTAATTGGTTGAGGCAACTCCACTTTAAGGAAACTCTCTACCAATGCAGGTCAGCACCTTCTCTGCAAATTAAAAAGCAGTGGTACTTAAGTGACTTCCCTAGCTGTGTAGAGGATGGGGAGATACACACAGCCTGAATATGTCAGAGATTTTCCAAGCTTCAAAGTTAAGTATCTAGCAACAAATTTCCTCTCTTTCTCTTAATCCTTTTTATTTTTCCCTCATGTTAAGGATTTAGAGCTATTAAAACTAGAAACCTACCAAGTAAGGTCAGCAACAGTATCCTAGTTTTTAATATAACACTTTTTGATGGTTAAAGCTTTTTTCAAGACACTGATTTATAACTTAATTCCATCCTTTTTTAAAGAAATATTTGTATGTTTTTATTTATAAGGCTATTGTTTAAAATCCAAATGATTGATTTCATTTTGAGAGACGCACATGTTTATAATGAGCTCAACATTTTCCTGAAAGTCCAGGAGTTTCCTAGTCCTCTTTAAATTCTTATCTCTTTCCTCACCTCAATCCTGATTGGATCTCAGCCACATTAAGGACAGTTATTTCTTTTTCATTGAGGGAGATTTGGAATACCATAAAGTTCCTTATCCAAGGACTTAAAGTCTGAGTCTGAAGGAGAGTCCCTGCCCTAAATTGCAAGTTTGTTTTTTGAATGAACTTTGATTCACTTAAATTTCACTGAAAGATTTAAAAAGAAACTTTTAAAAAATAAAAAAGGCATCTAGAAAAATAATACCCCAAGAAGTAGACTTTTTTCTCTTTCAAAATTATTGAACCTCTTTAAGTATATGATGTGAAAAACCTAAAATACCTAGACATAAAGTGTAAAAAGAATATTAAATAGACAAATTAGCATCCTTTACCTTAAAGTAAATGGAATTTAATATAATTTTTATGGGGAAATATAATTTTACAGGAAAAGTATAATGCCAGATTTTGAAATCTTAACTATTTGCTTTTCAGCAGAATTCAGTATAAGACTGGTCTGAAAAAATTCTTCTTAATTTTAAGATGTCCTCGAATTTAAATAGATTCAATGAAATGAACTGTGAAGATGATGTTAAAACCAATCTTCAGCATGATTTGGTAAAGAATAAAAAAAGAGTTGTAGACCGAAACAAAAATGATCTAATTTTTTACAAGCATATGGAGACATGCACAATTACCAGCATTAGCAGCACAGCTATAATTGAGTAAAACACTTTATTCTGTTAACACATTAAAGTAATATTTATCTCAAGTGTCATGTTGCAAACATGTATCAAAATGGGAATTATTCCATATTAATGTAGATGTTATTTGTGATGTAGTTTTCTTTCTGTGAAATTTGCACTATATTTTGTGTCTAATTATGTAATTATTTTAGTACTTTTTTTTCTTTTTAGACTATGTCTGGATACAAGCAATTTTTAAAAATGTTTTTATAAGACTTTGGAGTCTTATCTTTGTCCCAATATGGATGTGAGATTCCAAATTATTTTTTCTTTAAACTATAAAAGAAATACTAAAAACTGAAAAGTTATCACCAAGAGATCAAAGACTTGCTTTATATCTTCATTTGCTGTGTTCAACTGATTTAGTTAACCAGCTACAAAGTGTCCTCTTTCCCAAAGACGATGTATCTGTCTTTGATCCTCAAATGCCTTGGTTCATTGCATTATAAAGCAGATTGTGTGTGTGTGTGTGTGTGTGTGTGTGTGTGTGTGTGTGTATCACAGAGAGAGAGAGAGAGTTATGAAAAATCACTTTAAGAGTTATCCATAAACCATCATATGTTCATTCAATAACAATGTATACCTACTTAAAAGATATCAAACATTTGTGAAATAATTGTGTGCAATGACTGGGCAGAAAAACAATTCACTGATATTTTCTCTAGCATGTATTCATGTTTTAAGGAAAGGAGGGAATTTCATCCCCACTTTACTTTTATTTGACTTCTTTCCTACCCTGCTGCTTCCTATCATTCAAGGTATTTTGGACCTTCCTTTGAACGCTAGTTTTAAGCCAATGACCTACTACCCTTAAGATCATTAGAAGTCTTTGAAATTCTCTTGTCAAATGCTCTCCAAATTATCACCACTTACTATCTTTGGGTCTTTAGGGTTACTTCCATCTTTCTATATTTGGTGGTGAAGTGGACAGAGCACCAGTGCAGGAGTCAGGAGAACATGAGTTCATATCTCACCTCAGACACTTGACACTCACTAGCTGGGACATTGGGCAAGTCATTTAACCATAAATGCCTCATCCTGGGTCATCTCCAGTCATCCTGATGAATATCTGGTCCCTGGATTCAGATGGCTATGGAGGAGAAGTGAGGCTAGTGACCTGCACAGCCCTCCCTCACTCAAAACAAACTCAAGTGCATGTCATGTCATTATTTCTCTGATGGCATGGTCTTCTTCAGCAATGAAGGATGAACATACACACTTGGCTTCTTTCTTTCTCTTTACCGTTCCTTCCTTCTTTCCTCCTGCTTTCCTTCTTCCTTAACTCCTTTCACTCCTTCTTTCCTTCTCTCCCTCCCTCCTCCCTCTTTCCTTCTTTCTTTCCTTCCTTCTTTCCTTCCTTCCTTCTTTCCTTCCTTCCTTCCTTCCTTCCTTCCTTCCTTCCTTCCTTCCTTCCTTCCTTCCTTCCTTAATTAAATGCAGAGCTTTGTGTTTAATGCCATGGAGCAGTTAATATATTCCTTATTTAGGATTAGACTTACTGTGGAAAGAAGAAAGTGGCTATGTATTCTCATCTTCCAACCTTTTCTGTTATCTTAGTTTCTCTCACAAAATCCTCAAAATATGGAAAAAAAAGATCAGAAGAAAGTAAACACAGTGCCATTGTCTTTCTTTTGACACCCAGTTGGAGAATAGAAGGTCCTTGATCCCTTTTCTAGTGGATATTCACTCTGGTAATGTGGTGTTTCATTTAGAGCAGAAAATGGACATAAGAATGAGGTTCAGTAATTTCTTATCATACCTCTCAAAGACAAAGAAGTGCAGTATTTCATTAAAAAAATTCTCATTCCCAAGGAACTTCTAATCTTTATCTCAAAATTCATATAATTATAAAATAATATAAAAGAAAAAACAATGCCTACACATCACCCCCCCAAAAAATTGTTGTTTTTGACTAAAATATTTAAACTGAGAATGTCAAAGACATAAAGCCTTGCGGTGTCTGCTCTTCATTTTATTGGCATGAATTTACAAATTATTTTTGTTTACTAATTTTTTTAAAATAGTACTATGATCAGTATAATATGGAGCTAAAAAGAGTAGGGCTTAATGTTATTTCTGCTAAATATGATCATTTGGGAATTAGTTAATTCACTAGCACTAAACCTATATTCAAACTGAGTTTCCAGACTTCTTAGGGATATAGTTATATAAATATAAATTATATTATATCATTATATAAATATATAAATAATTCCCAGCATCTCTTAAATATGATCCATAGAAGGTGTCTGAAATTCAGCTCAATTCAATTCAGCTACCAGTTATAAAACATGTCCATGTATTGTTATTGTTTGATCATTTCATCACATCTGACTCTTTCTTGACCCTATTTGAGCTTACCTTGTCAAAGATACTGGAGTGGTTTGCCTTTTCCTTCTCCAGCTCATTTTGTAGTTGAGGAACTGAGGTAAATAAGGTTAAGTGACTTGTTCATAGTCATACAAACATATATATCTGAGGCCAAATTTGAACTCATAAAGATGAGTCTTTTTGACTTCAGGCCCAGCACTCTAAATCACTGTTACACCTCACTCTCCTGCCTGAGTATACAGCAGTCAATAAATGAGGAACATATTTCATTTTTGTTAAAATTCAGAGTAGCAATAACACATTAATCCATTTATATAGATATCACTAAGATGAGATTTGCCCTTATCTTTCCTGGAAAAAAACTTTCAAAGTGGTTTTCCATCAACACAATTTCTGAACTCATCTCCACTTGATCGCACATCTCAAATTTTTCCTCTGAGTGGTCTCAAACTACCCACTTTTTGCTGCCTGATTCCACACTTCCATAGCACTTCCAGTCATCTCCACACCTTGCTGCTGCCTCAGTACCACTTCTTTCCTCATTCCAGATCTCCTTCATATGTTATCTTCTCCCATCAAATAACATTAAAATGAAATTATCTTGAGGGCAGGGATTTTTAGTCTGTTTTTATTGATATCCCCAATGCTTATTATAGTGACTGGAACATCTTTATATATTTTATATTTTTATAAATCACTTTATATAGTGTGCATTTATGTATTTTCTTTTTTAAAATATATTTTCCATTAATTAATCTCTAAATTTGTCCACTAGTATGCACTATAGCTCATTTGGTACTGTTATTTGATTGAATTAGCTAGTTGATATTATAAGCAACAGAGAGAGCCATATGATTATCATAACTTCAGCTAAAGTGAAAAAAAAAACAGCAAGGCTAGCAATCATGATCTCAGACTAAGTAAAAACAAAAATAAATCTAATTAGAGATATAAGGAAGGAAATTATATCTTTATATTTTATATTGTTAAAAATACTGTAAGCAATGAAATAATACCAGTACTAAGTATATGTTCACCAAATGGTATACCATCCAGTTTTTAAAGGAGAAGTTAAATGAGTTATGGGGAAGATAAACAGTAAAACTATTCTAGTCAGGGACCTCAACTTAACCCTCTCAGAACTAGATAAATCAAAATACAAAATAAATAAAAAAGAAGCTAAGGAGATGAATGGAGTTTTTAAAAAGCTAGACATAATTGGGCTCTGAAGAAAAATAAATTGGGATAGAAGAGAATATATCTTTTTCTCAGTGATACTTGGCACCTACACAAAAATTGACCATGATTAGAGCATAAAGCTTCGCTATCAAATGTAGAAAGGCAAAAATATTAAATGCACAGTTTTCTGATCATGATGCAATAAAATGTATATTTAATGCAGGACCATGGAAAAATAAACTAAAATTAATTGGAAACTAAATTTAGAAAAACCTAAACAGTAGGTCAAAGAACAAAACATAGAAAAAAAATTCTGTTAAAGAGAATGACAACAATGAGATGACATGCCAAAATTTATGAGATGCAGCCAAAGTACTATTAAGGGAGATACTTATATCTTTTAATGCTAAAATCAATAAAATAGAAAAAGTGCATATCAGGGAATTGGCCATGCAATCTAAAAATCTAGCAAAAAATAAGTTAAAAATCCTCACTTAAACATCATATTGAAAGTCCTGAATATCAAAGTAGAAATTAATAAAATTGAAAGTAAGAAAAACAGTGAACTAACAGGTAAAACTGGGGGATGGCTTTATGAGGGGTGGGGAAGAAAAACCATTGGTTAATTTGATTTTAAAAAAGAGAAAATTATCAAAAATGAAAAGGTCAAGTTCACCATAGATGAAGAGAAAATTAAAATAATAATTAAGAATAATTTTGACCCATAATATGCCCATAAATTGGACAATCTCAGTGAAATGAATATTTATAGCAATATTAATTGCCTAGATTAACAGATACAGAAATAGAATACTTAAATAAATCTATATTAAAAAAAAAAAAACTAAATGAGAAATCAATGAACTCACAAAAAAAAAAAACCCAAAACAACCCAGGGCCAGAATTATAACTAACTCCTACCAAATATGTTAAGAACAATTAATTTCAAACTGCATAAACTATTTGGGAAAATAGGTGAAGAAGGAGTCCTACCAAATTCCTTTTACAACAAAATATGGAACTGACACCTAAGCCAGGAAGAATGAAAAGATGAAGAAAATTATAGACGAATTCCCCTAATGAAAACTGAGGCAAAAATTTAAATAAAATAATACCAAGGAGACTGCAGCAATATATCACAAGAATCATGCCCTATGACCAAGTGGAATTTATACCAGTCTTGCAGAACATGTTCAATATTAGGACAACTATCAGCATTATCAACCACACCAATAACAAAACTAAAAGAAAACATACACTTATCATCCAGAAAAAAGCTTTTGACAAAATAATACACTCATTTCTACTAAAAACATCAGAGAGCAGAGGAATAAATGAAACTTTCTCTAAAATGATCAAGTATTATCTATCCAAAACCATCAACCAGCATTATATGTAATGTAGATAAGCTAAAAACCTTTCCAATAAAATCTGGCATGAAGCAAAGATGTCCCTTATCTCCACCATTATCTAATATTGCACTAGAAATGTTAACTATAGCAATAAGAGAAGAGAAATTTTAAGGAATCAGAATAGACAAAGAGAAAACCAAAACAAAACAATTATTCTTTGTACATGACATGATGGTATATGTAAAGAATCCTAGAGAATCAACTAAAAAATTACTTGAAATAATTATCAACTTTAGTGGCATATAAAATAAACCCATATAAATCATCAGCATTTCTAAATATTTTCAACAAAATCTAGCACTGAGACAGAGTTATTCCATTTAAAATAACATGGACAATATAAAATACTTGACATTCTGCCTACCAAAACAAACACAGGAACTATGTGAACAAAATTACAAAATACTTTTTAGACAAATAAAATTCATTTGAAAATATTATTTGGTCTTGGTTAGACTGAGCCAATGTAATAAAGATGTCAATTCTACCGAAATTAATTTGCTTATTCAGCACCATGCCAATCAAGCTACTATTATTTTTTTAAAGAGCCAATAAAAATAATAACAAAATTCATCTGGAAGAACAAAAGGTTAAGAATATCAAGGGAATCAGTGAAAAAAAATGTGAAGGAAGTTGCACTAGCATTACCAGATATCAAGCTATCAAACTGTCTGGTACTGTTAAGAAATAGAGTGGTGGATTAGAGGAATGGATGAGGTGCACAAGATTCAGTAGTAAAAGACCATAATAATCTAATGTTTATTCATCCAGTGACTCCAGCTTTTGGGACAAGAACTTACTATTTGACAGAAACTGATGGGAAAACTGGAAAATAATATGGCAGAAACTAGGTATAATTCACCATTTTACACAGTATACCAATATAAGATTAAAATGGGTACCTGATTTAAACAAAAATGAAATAATAACATAAGCAAATTAGGAGAGCAACTCAGATCTAGGGAAAAGGGAAGAACTGATAATGAAATAACAGATGGCAAGCATTATTAGTTGTAAAGTGGACATTTTATTTTAAAGTAAAGAGATTTTGAACAAACAAAACCAATGTAACCAAGATTAGAAGTGAAGCAGAAAGTTGGGAAACCATTTTTATAGCAAGTATCTCTGATAAAGACCTCTTTTCTCAAATATATATAGAACTTAGTCAAATTTGTAAGAATACAAATCATTCCCCAGTTTATAAATGATCAAAGGTTAATATCAGGCAGTTTTGAGATGAAGAAATTCATAACCGAATCAAAAAAATCTAAATCACTATTGATTAGAGAAATAAAAAACAAAACAACTCTGAGGTACCATCTCACACCTATCAAATTGGCTACTATGACAGAAAATAAAAATAATAAATGTTGGAGGGGATATGGGAAAAAATGAGTACTAATGCACTGTTGGTAGAATTTTGATCTTATCCAAAAGTTCCATAGAGAAATTCAAATTTATGCCCAAAGGAATATAAAACTACCCACATGCCCTTTGACCTAGTAATACCATACTAAATCTGTATTCCCAAAAAAAGATAAGAAAAAAATGGTAAGGATCAATTTGTATAAACAATATTTAAAACTGCTTTTTTATGGTAGCGAAAAACTGGAAATTGAGGGAATACCTATCAATTGAGGAATATCTGAAGAAGTTAGTGTATATGATTTAATAGAATATTATTTTTCTATAAGAAATTATACACAGGATGATTTCAGAAAAGAAAAAGGTGGAAAGATTTATATGAAGTAATGCAAAGTGGAGTGAGCAGAACCAGAAGAATATCATACAACTCTCTATGACTTAGCTATTCTCAACAATTCCAAAGGATTCATGATAAATTTTCTATCCACCTCCAGAGGAAGAACTGCTGGAATCTGAATGGAGATCAAAGTATGTTCTTTTTCACTTCCTGTATTTTTTGTGTTTTCCCCCTTAAGATCTGCTTATTTTTTTTTCAAAACATGACTAACATTGTAGTGTTTTGCATGGTTGAACATATATAACCTAATGGACATTCTTGTTTCACCCCTGATCTTATTAGAAATGCCTCTAGCTTCTCCCTATTACATATAATGCTTGCTGATAAGTTTTTGGTAGATACTGCTTATTTTTATAAGGACGGCTCCATTTATTCCTATGCTTTTCAGTGTTTTCAATATAAATGGGTGTTGTATTTTGTCAAAAGCTTTATCTGCATCTGTTGAGATAATCATATGCTTTCTGTTAGTTTTGTTATTGATATCACCAATAATGCTGTTAATCTTCCTAATATTGAACCAATCCTGCATGTCTGGTATAAATTCTACCTGTTTATAATGTATTGGTCTTTTGATAAGTTCCTCTATTCTTTTTGCTAATATCTTATTTAAAAATTTTTGCATCTGTAATTCATTAGAGAAATTTGTCTTTAATTTTCTTTCTCTATTTTGGTTCATCCTGGTTTAGGTATCAGAATCAGATTTGTATCATAAAAAGAATTTGTTATGACTCTTTCTTTGCCAATTTTCCCAAATAGTCTATATAGTATTGGAATTAACTGTTCTTTAAATGTTTGATAGAATTCACTTGTAAATCCATATGTCCCTGGAGATTTTTTCCTATGCAGTTCATTGATGGCTTGTTCAATTTCTTTTGCTGAGATGAAGTTGTTTAAGAATTTAACTTCCTCTTGTGAGCAACTTATGTTTTTTTTAAAATATTCATCCATATCAGTTAACTTTTGCAATAAGTGAAGAAAAAGATATTGAAGGAATTAGAATAGACAAAGAAGAAACTAAGTTATCCCTCTTTGTAGATGATATGACGATGCACTTAGAGAATCCTAGAGAATCAAGTAAAAAACTACTGGAAATAATAAACAACTCTGGCAAAGTTGCAGGTTACAAAATAAACCCACATAAACCATTTCCATTTCAATATATTACTAACAAAGGCCAATAGCAAGAGATAAAAAGTGAAATCCCATTTAAAGCATTGGTAGACAATATAAAATATTTGGAAGTCTACCTGCCAAAACAACCCCAGGGATTATATGAACACAAATACAAAACACATCTCACACAAATAAAGTCAGAACTAAGTAACTGGAAAGCCATCAGGTGTTTGTGGATAGGTGGGGTTAATATAATAAAAATGACATTTTTATCTAAATTAATTTACTTATTCAGTGCCATATCAATCAAACTACCACAAAATTATTTTCTAGAGCTAGAAAAAAATATCAAAATTCATCTGGAAGAATGAAAGATCCAGAGTATCTAGGGAATTAATGAAAAGAAATGCTAGGGAAAGTGGCCAGCCCTACCAGATCTCAAATTGTATTATAAAGCGGCAATCATCAAAATCACTTGGAACTGGATAAGAAATAGAGGGGCAGACCAGTGGTATAGGTTAGGTACTCAAGACACAGTAGTCAATGAATATGTCAGTCTACTACTTGATAAACCCAAGGACCTCAGCTTCTGGGATAAGAACTCATGGTTTGACAAAAGCTACTGGGGAAACTACAAAACAGTGTGGCAGAAACTGAGCATAGACCAATGCCTGGAAGCATACACAAAAATAAAGTCCAAAAGGATACATTATCTAGGTATAAAGGCTGAAACTATAAACAAATTAGGGGAGCAACGAATAGTTATTTGTCAGAAATATGGAGAATGGGGGCGGAGCCAAGATGGTGGAGTGAGAGCAACGACTCAACTAAGCTCTTAGGCAAACTTGTTCAGATACGTGTAAAAAGAGAATCTGACTAAATTTTGGAGGTGCAGATTCCAATAGGAGACAGACTGTGGCAGATTCAAAGCCCAGGACAGACTGGAAGGTCCATGGGAAGGATCTGTTCCATGTGGGTGAGCTCACAGTGCATAGTGCAGCACATCCAGTGCAGTGGAGCAGGAGGGCCTTGGGAAACCTGAGACAGCAGCAGGTGGAACCAGCAAAGCCTCAACCCAGGGTGAGAGACCAGCAGAGCTGAGCCAGTGACAGCCACTGAGTGCCAGCTATCAGGACAGCAGTTCCTGAGACTTTTAGCCTGAAGATTAAACTTCCGTAAGTCATCTACTTGAACTTCTGGGAGCCAGGAGGTGGAGTGATAAATAAATGCTCTCCTCTCCCCCCTTGATGACCTTGAAAGAACCATAAAATATTTCTCCAGAAAAATCCTGGATTAGCAGGAAGAGCAGAGGGGGCAAATAGTCTCATAACCCCTGAGGCTAGGAAAATAGCTGTGGCAGAGGCAAACCAGAAGGAAAGGGGACCCAGGGCAGAGGAAACTTGCACTAGGACCCAGGCAAGCCTCAGTGCCAGGAGAGGAACCCCAGGAGGGGTGGAAATTCTCACTAGGATCTAGGCATGCCTCAGCACTCCAGGGGAAATGGGAAGACAATAGGGCAGCTGAAATCACCATCCCCTGATGGTGATTACCTTTGCCTCAGTTCAGCTGAGGAGATCTCCTGTGACCAGACCACCCCTCCCTCAAAATTAACAAGATAACCCCAGGGCTGATCAGGGAAATACAAAACAAAAATGTACTCTTAGCTTTTTCACACAAGTCAGCTCAACACCAAGTTCTGCAGCTTCTAACTGAAAGAACCAGAAGCCACAACACACAATCACCATCATGAACAAGAAAAAGCAAAGGAATGGGGAAAAAAATATAGAATCTTTCTATGGGGATAAAGAACAACATACAAATACCGAAGAGGTCAGTGGTGAGACTGTACTTCCATCTGAAACTTCAGAAGGTACTATGAACTGTTCTAATGCACAAACAGCTCTCCTGGAACAACTGAAGAAGGAAAAAGAAGAAAAACTGGCTAATGATTTTAAAAGTATAAAAAAAGAATTCACTGTTGAGAACTTCTCTTGGAAAAGGAAAATTGAACACATGGAAAAGGAAGTACAAAAATTAACTGGAGAAAATAATTCCTTAAAAGGAAAAATTGCACAGATGGAAAAAGAGATGCAAAAGTTGACTGAAGAAAGCAATTTAATAAAGATTAGAATTGGGCAAGTAGAAACTAATGAATCTATGAGATAGCAAGAATCAGTCAAACAAAATCTAAAGAATGAAAAGATGGAAGAAAATGTAAAATATCTAATTGGAAAAACAACTGACCTGGAAAATAGAGGGACAGAAAATGTAAGAATTATTGGCCTGCCAGAAAGCCACAACAACAACAAAAAAAAGAGTCTGGACAACATCCTCCAGGAAATTATCAAGGAAAACTGCCCAGAAATGCTAATATAATAAAAATGATAATTCTACCTAAATTAATTTACTTATTTAGTGCCATACCAATTAAACTCTCAGATAATTATTTTGCAGAGCTGGATAAAATAATATCAAAATTCATCTGGAATAACAAAAGGTCCAGAATATCAAAGGGACCAATGAAAAGAAATGTTAAGGAAAGTGGTCTTGTGCTACCAGATCTCAAATTGTATTATAAAGCAGTAATGATCAAAACCACTTGATACCGGCTAAGAAACAGAAAGGTAGACAAGTGTAATAGACTAGGCATGTAAGACACAGTAGGCAAGGAATACAGCAACCTCGTGTTTTATATACCCAAGGATTCCACATTCTGGGATAAGAACTCACTGTTTGACAAAAATTGCTGGGAAAACTGGATAACAGTGTGGTCAAACTAGGCTTAGACCCTAGCCTGACATGATATACAAGAAAAAAGTCCACATGGGTACATGATCTAAGTATAAAGATTGATTCCATGGACAAACTGGAGGAGCAAAGAAGAGTGTATCTATCAGATTTATGGAAAAAGCAAGAATTTTTGATGAAAGAAGAGATAGAAAGCATTATGAAATACAAGATGGATAATTCTGATTATATTAAACTGAAAAGTTTTTGCACAACCAAACCCAATGCAACCAAAATTCAGAGGGATGTAGTAAAATGGGAAAGAATTTTTACAGTTAATCTAGGGGATAAAGGCCTCATTTCTAGACTATATAGAGAACTGAGTCAAATGTACAAGAAGACAAGTCATTCCCCAACTGATAAATGGTCAAAGGATATGAACAGGCAATTTTCAGAAGAAGAAATTAAAGATATCTATAATTATATGAAAAAATGCTCTAAATCATTTTTGATTAGAGAGATGCAAATCAAAACAACTCTGAGGTATCACATCACACCTATTAGATTGGCAAACATGACAGAACAGGAAAATGATAAATGTTGGAGAGGACGTGGGAGAGTTGGAACACTAATTCATTGTTGGTGGAGCTTTGAGCTCATCCAGCCATTCTGGACAGCGGTTTGGAACTACGCACAAAGGGCTACAAAAATGTGCATATCCTCTGACCCAGCAATATTGCTTCTAAGACTGTATCCCCAAGAGATCATAAAAATGGGAAAGGGTCCCACATGTACAAATGCAGCACTCTTTGTAGTTGCCGAAAACTGGAAATCAAGGGGATGCCCATCAATTGAGGAATGGCTGAATAAGTTGTGGTATATGAGTGTAATGGAGTACTATTGTGCCATAAAAAATGATGCACAAGAAGACTTCAGGGAGACCTGGAACAACTTATATGAGCTGATGCTGAGAGAAAGGAGCAGAACCAGGAGAACTCTGTGCACAGCAATGACCACAGTGTGCAAGAGTTTTTTTCTGGTAGACTTGGAACTTTGTAACAATGCAAGACCTTAAAAAAAAATTCCCAATGGTCTTCTAAGGCAAAATTCCTTCCACACTCAGAGAAAGAAATATGGAATTCATTCGCAGAATGTAGGAGATCATTTGTGTGCATGCATGTGTGTGTGTGTGTGTGTATTATGCTTTGATTTATTATATGATTTCTTCCATTTATTTTAGTTTGTCTACACAGAATGACTATAGTGAAAATGTATTCAATAGGAAAGTATGAGTAGATCCTGTACAGAGTTGTATGCCATCATGGATGGGAGAGGCGTAGTGGAGGGTAGGCGGGGGCTGGGGTAGGAAATCTACATTTTATGGTAGAGATTGTAGAATATTAAAAATAAACACAACAAAAAAATATGGAGAATGGAGAAATGTATGACCAAACCTGAGATAGAAAACATTATGAAGTGCAAAATGGATAATTTTGATTTCATTAAATTGAAAAGTTTTTACACAAACAAACCCAATGCAACCAAGGTTAGGAAGGAAGCAGAAAACTGGGAAAGAATTTTTGCAATTATTGTCTGTGACAAAGGCCTCTTTTCTAAAATATATAGCGTCAAGTGTACAAGAATACAAATCATTCTCCAAGTGATAAATTATCAAAGGATGTGAACAAGCTGTTTTCAAAGGAAGAAATTAAAGCCATCTGTAGTCATATGAAAAAAATGCTCTAAATCACTTTTGATTAGAGAAATGCAAACCCAAACAACTCTGAGGTACTATATCACACCTATCAAATTGGTTAACATGACAGAAAAGGAAGACGATAAATGTTGGAGAAGATGTGGGAGAGTTGCAATACTAATTTGTTGTTGGTGGAGCTGTGAGCTAATCCAGTCATTCTGGAGAGCAATTTGGAACTATGTCCACAGGGCAATAAAAATGTGTATACCCAGCAATATCACTTCTAGGATTATATCTCAAAGAGATCATAAAAATGTGAAAGGGTTCCACATGTACAAAAAGTATTTGTAGCACCTCTCTTTGTGATGACTAAAAACTGGAAATTGAGGGGATGCCCATCAATTGGAGAATGGCTATATAATTTATGGTATATGAATGAAATGAAATATTATTTCCCTATAAGAAATGATGAACAGGAAGACTTCAGAGAAGCCTGGAAGGACTTACATGAACTGATGCTGAATGAAAGGAACAGAACCAGAACTTTGTACACAGTAACAGCCACAGTGTGTGAGGAATTTTTCTGGTAAACTTAGCCCTTCACATCAATGCAAGGACCTAAAACACTCCCAAAGGACTATTGAAACAAAATGCCATTTACATCCAGGAGAAAGAACTATGGAATTGAAAGACAGAATTAAGCAGAATATTTTCTCTTGTGTTATGTTATGGTGTTTTTTTTCATGGTTTCTCCCATTCATTTAAATTCCTTTATGCAACATGGCTAAGGTGAAAATGTGTTTAATACAAATGAGTGCATGGAAACCACATAAGACTGCATGCCGTCTTGTGGATGGAGCGGAGAGGGAGGAGGAGAAAAGTCTAAGAATTATGTAAATGATTGTAGAAAACTGAAAACAAATTAATTAAAAAAAAAGAACATGTATAACCTATATCAAATTGCTTAGTATCTCAGGAAAGGGGAAGGTGAGGGAGGGAGAGACAAAAACTCAAAAAGTTATTTTTAATGAATATTAAAAATTATCTTTACATGTACCTGGGGAAAAATAAAATATTATTTTTGAAAGAACCATTTAGTAAATAAACAAAAAATATTGAAGAAAATTTGAGTTGCTGCTTTCTATTTATCTTAATGGAATCCTTTCCAATCAGTCAAGGGCACATATTGAAATTTCACTAACCTTAAAAGTGTATGCTCTTTGTCTTTGTTGCCAGGGTTGATATTCCTTTCACTGAAAAAACACTTTCAAAATGACCACACTAGTTTTTCTCCTTCACATTTTTAATGCACTAAATTTATACAAAGTTATTTCAACTGCTCAGAAGCTGCTCTAATAAAGGCCACTAGACTTAATTGTAACCTATGTTAACTCATTCTGTTAAAACTTTGTTAATACTTAACAAATTCATTCAAATTTTATTGAAAAAAATCACCTTATTATTAGCCTAGAGTTTAAATATGTTTCATAGAATTATAAAGATAGTATAGTAAATAAAAAGGCATTAGAGTTCCTGATGGAGAAATTTGCATCAAATCCTGACCCTGTTCTTTCCTTGTTATATGTGGAATAGGAACTTGGAGCATTCCTATCTATTGACATGAAGACATCCTATATCTTGTGTTCTCTTACCATATAAATGAAAGTAGCACTCTTTGATTGACTATGAGTCAGAATATAAAATTGGCAGACTGGTATAATCTCGCTTCCTATGGGTTCACTGTCCAGAGAGTAAAGATTGCAGTTCTCCAATGTGTTTCATGAACTGAAAAAAAGTGGAGTAACTTTCCTCCTCTCTTTTTTACACTACCCATGAGAAGTGGATCTCAGGGAAATTTTCTTCTATTTTGTGTCATCAGATGCCAGCAGCAGTTAATCTATGGCAACTTTTGGGACAGAATTATGCAACAAGACAACCAAAGAAGAAAGTTCTGAGAAACCAGGTTGCCTGGGTTTTGAGCCCAAGGTGGGTTTTGAATTTGGAACCTGTGACCTATAGGAACTGAGCTAAACTATAAAGCTAATTCTTTCCCTCCTTAGAGACTGAGGTAGTACATGAGGGAGGAGAATTGGAAAAGGCAGAATTTTTTCTCCCAGTTATTGTGAAGAATGGTGGTACAGTGGATAGAAGACTCAATAGAGTCAGGAAGACTCAACTTTGAGTTCAAATCTTGTCTCAGACACATTACCTGTGTGACCCTGGGTAAATCACTCAACCTTATTTGTCTCAGTTCATTTGCAAAATAAGTTGGAAAATGAATACTTGCCAGGAAAATCCCAAATGAGGTTGCAAAAAAAAGTCTAAAACAACCAAACAACAAATGGTTACCAATTTGTATTACTTTTAATGTAATTTTTCCTTTGAAAAAGCTAATCTCTCAGTGGCTAAATGGGTGTGGGGGAAGGAGGAAAAGAAGAAAGGAAGAAGTACTTATATAATGTCAACTTCATGACAGGTACTGTGCTAAGTACATTACAAAAATGGAACTGGTGTACAAGGGACCAACCCCTACAATTGAGAAGTCATTATTAGTTCAGGCTTGAATCATTGGCAGAGAGGTTAAATGGTCTCCCATGGCTCTCATGTATACTACCTTGGGGAAATGGTGAAATTTAACACATCAGTCCTTCATACAATGGAGTCCAGGGCAGTTTCCAGAGTAGCCTCTATAGACCTAAGTTACTTTTTTTAATCTTTAAAATGATAGAGTAGGATTAAACTATTTTCCAACTCTAAATCCAATGGTCCTTAAGTCAGTAAATATTCTGACTATGGAACTACTCTTGCCTTCATGAGTTCAGACACTGGAAAGAAATAGCAATGGGTCAAGTGAATTAAAGTTGATTTAAAGAGTCTCAGTAACCTCCAGTACTACACATGAACAGTAACCCTGTCTATAGTATCCTTAACAAGAAGTTCATTATTTTTCAAGGCCAGGCTTTCTTTATGGGGATTTTGCTAGAACATTTTTCCTTCTATTAGCATGGTACCTTAGTAAGATCAATGCATTTAGAATCTGTGGTTGCTGCTGAAGTCAACTACCTGCCTCTTCTCATAGAACCTTGCATACAACAGTGTACCATCAAAGGCCTCATTTTCTGTAAAAATCAGAAGGTTGGAAGATATTGCTTTGGAAGTCCCTGCAAGTTCTAAGTTCATGATCATGTGACTTTTCTTCTTTTATTTGTTTTTAAGTCACTTCTTTTGCTTGTATCCTTGCTATATAAGATCCAACCCCCAAAAATATAGTCTTTCACATGATGACATTCAAATTAAATTACAAAGTACTCATTAGGTACCATCAAATGGATTTGCTATAGTAAAAGTGGCAAAAGATTTGTATAGGAAAATTCTCATGGATTTCTACTCAGGGAATTCCAATAAAAGTGAATAACAATAAAAACACTATATGGGGGGATATGTGTGATAATTTACATTTTGTAAAACACTCTACATGTGATCTTATATACCACAGGACCCTACAATGGCTAGAGACATACTACACAATTTTCCTGAATTTCTGTGTACCTGAATGTTAAGAAAGTATTTAAAAAGAGTGTTTTCTCTTTGCCTAGCAGCCCACCTTTACTTTGCCAGACAAGCTGTAAAAACGAGTTTAACACATGCAAAAAAAAATCTAAGTGAAAGAAGCTTTCATATACCATTTTTCTTCAATCCATTCATTTCATGAATAAGCTGAACTTCAGAAATTTCCCATAATAAGGTTAAACCAAATGAATGTATAACTGGAATTAGCATTATAATTGTCCCCAGATCCCCAAAGGCTGTCTCTCTCATTTTACAAATTGGAACACTTAAGCCTGTTTCATTTTCTTTAAGAATATAAGATATTTTAAATCCTATGGACATTTTGGTATACTTCATTGAGTGAACTCAAAAAGGTCTCTTATGAGTGAATATCCTTGCTAGAATATCTTTAATAAGAATGGAAATAAATTGGTCCCCTGAATGTAAAATAGTAAAAGAAAGTCTTGACCAGTTGGAGTGTTTCTTTTAAACCTTTTCCTGGAGCCACAAAGTCAGTACTGAGTTGAATGGAACAGAATTCACATACTTAGAATATTAGATGGAGGGTTGCAGTGAAAAGGCTCTGGATTTGGAGTCAGGGGCCCTGACTTTCAAACCCATATCAGCTAATTATGACCTGTGTGACATTGAGCAAGTCATAACTGTAGTCTCTTTCTTTCTATTCTCAGGATGTTGAAAAATTTTCCTTTAAGGGACAGGTGGATGGTACACTGAATAGAGTGCCTGGCCTGGAGTTAGGAAGATTCATCTTCCTTAGCTCAAATCTGGTCTCAGACACTTCCTAGCTGTGTGTCACTGGGTGAGTCATTTAACCTCTGCCTCAGTTTCCTCCTCTGTAAAATGAACTAGAGAAAGAAATGGCAAACCACTCCAGTATCTTTGAAAGGAAAGCCCCAAATGGGTGACAGGAAGTCAGACATGACTGAAAATGACTGACAAAAAAGGACCTTTGCTATTTAAGAAAGATGGGGATAAACTGAAGAATGTATAAAAGAGGAAAATCAATATGGTAAAGGATTCATGTCACAAGTGTATATCACCTCAAGGAAATTGGGATGTTTGAGCTGGAGAAGAGAAAACTAGGGAAGGGGGAACGTAGGATATTTGTTTTTAAGTGTCTATAATGTTGTCATGTAGAAGAGGATTTAGTTTTTATTCTCTCTAGCCTTATCAGTCAAAAACTGGAAGTAATATGTAGAAAACACCAAGAAACTAATTTTGGCTGAACATTAAGGAAAAGAAGAAAAAAATGCCAAACCTTTCCTGCCAAACTTTACAAAAATAGAAAGACTTTTTTAGAGATGCAGAATTGGCTATCATTGAAAGTCTTCAAAGATTTTGTTGGATTATAGTGAACCTTTCTTTGAGGTATGAATCGGACTTCATGTTTCCTGAGATTCCTTCTACCTTTCAAATTCTATGATCCTGCTATGCAGTAGCACTTCATTTAGGTAAAATAATCTTGTGTTTAAACAACAGGGTGATGGGAACTATTTCAGACTCTGCATGAACCTGGTGTCCCGCAGGTAAATCAGCTGAAATTAATTTAACTTAATTTCTACATTTGTTGAGTAGGGACACAATGCTGTCTGTTGTTTGCTTCAAAGAGGACCAGTGACATCACAGGTTGATGTCTTGGCTCATGGGGAATTGGATTTAACTGAGGCAGATTTACATACTCTCTCTTCCTAACGCAGTGCAGTCCAGTGACATGACAAAAAGTCAAGATGACTGGCAATGCTGGGATTCAGGGAATGAGCTTGACATCTTCGTTGTCTCACCAAGCTCTAAGCAGTTCATAGCACCTGTTTCAGCCTATTTTGTGGCCTTTGAAACAAATTGTTCTTATTCATCCATGTGTCAGGGGAAGTCTTCCCATGCTTGAGGTAGATACCTCCCAACTTATTGATAAGTTTGAGGCCCATTTATTACCCTCACCCTTATTTAGCTGATCTAGCAAGATGCTTTATCCTTGTGTGGCCACTGAACATGCTACAGCTTTTTGGAGCCACAGGGGAGATCTGAGTGCCAAACAGACAGAAAACGTGAATGAGCAGCTCTGAAAATAGTTTGACAAGCTCTTACACATCAGGTGTTTGTTCTCCTTGAGTACCTCACTCATCCCAGGGACATAATCATGCTTTCAAGGGAGTTTGGTTTAAATGAATAAATTACTATAGATGGATGATTTTGAGGTCACTAAAAATGCTACATAAATGAAACAAAGAAATATGATACATTTGTTCTTCAACTTACATCTGTGATTTTTGTGGTAATTTTAGCCAATTCTGATCAATGGGGAAAAGGAGATGATAGAGGAGGGAAGGAAATTACATCACCTTCTTAAGTATCTCTTGTCTTCCTATTAGCACTGTTTTCTGAAAATCTGTAACTTTAATATACAAATATTCCAATATTCTTTAGACACAATGACCTAGAATTGTGGTATTTTTTTATTTTAATATTTCAATTGAGATTACTATAAGTCATTTTAACTCTTTCCTTTTGATGGCAGGAAATAGCATTTGCTTCAATTTATGTTAACTGAGATTGATCAATACCCTCAGGCACCAAAACTAATAGTGTTTCCCTGAAAGCCTGAAAAAGTCAAATGAAGCTCTTAATCATATATTATATATTAGCAATTCCAAATTCCAGTGTGTATTTACCAAGGGGTACATAAGACTACTGTTAGGTCTACATTTTAAAGTACCAATCAGTTTAAGGCAGGTCACGTGTTACCCTCCCAATCTGAAAAATGTTATGAAAGATACCCCCACAACTTGAAAATATTTTGCAGGAAAAAGGTACATATAAGCTGACAGTGAAAAGATAATTTTCTCAGTGGTATATATGCATGCTGAGTTTTCAGGTGTCAATGTCCCAATTTGCTATGGTAACGGCATAACACACTGAGTCTTATGCCTGGCCAGCAGGCTGCTCATCCTCCTGTGGAGCTCGCGAGTAAAAGAATGAGGCGGGAGAGCAGGTCATGAAGCAACTCCAATTTATTCAAGCAAGCACTCTGATTATATAGTCTCTGCCAGCCAGACCAATGAACCATGGTAACACACACAAACAAACCCGAAACTATAGTACCGAACACAAACCAGGGGTGGGGCCGTCCCTTCCAGTGCCATCTTGTTCACCCTTCCCTGCACCAGACTCAGTTTACCTGATGTCCATCAGTGTTGCATCCCAGATGACATGGAGGTCAGTGCCCCTTACAACAATTGATTAACTTACATTGTATTCTTCTTGAATAGAAAGATCCAACCTATACTTTACCAACAGGCAATGATTCGAGGCTTGAATGGTCTCATTCTTATAAATTTCCACAACAAGAGGAATGCATCCAGGAAACAAGCAACAGTCAGCTAGCTAGCCACTAGCAACATCAGATAAATTGCTTCTTTATTACACCATTACCCCAATCATCCAGAAAGGTTTACATACTTTCATCATTATTCTCCTTCTTGTTGTCCCAATTTCTCCTAATTATGGAAATCCTTGACCATTTATACTGGTGTAGCCAATACCACTGTGGCAGCAGTTGCTGCGATGGAATCATAGAATAGCAAGCAAGAGGAGCAAACCTAGTCTAGTCCTGGATGCCAGGAAGAGATGTCCAAAGAATTTGCATGATCATAAAAGTGAATTTGTAAATGACCTTGCCACCCTCAAGAGTAGGAGTCAGAAAAAAAAAAAAAGAAGATTGGGAAAGAACCCATTTGTAGTTAATAGACATTTCATACATAAATCGTTTAAATAAAATCCACACACAAATAAACAAATACATAAATAAACAGATAAATAAATGAATGAGTGAAAGAATGAATGTGGGCTTGGATACATATTTTTTTCTTTCAATAACTTTTCATTCTACCAGAATGAATCACCAATGCCTTAAGAAAGAATGATCATGCATGAGTAGAGGGTTGCTGACTAAATCACCTTTTCTTAACAGCAATGACTTTGAAAAAAGAATTTTGAGTCATCTTAATCATTTTAAACCAAGATATTTTAAGTAAAATTCATTAAATTATAATTCACTAAAAGATATTTTATTAAGAGAAAAATGATTTTATACCATTAATAAAGAAAAAACAAATACATTATATATTTTCTTAATTTCTCTTTTTAATGTACATATGGTATATATTTTATAATGTGCATAATGTATTAGATTTATAAATAAAAAATGCAAGGTCATTCTTAAAAATCTTTTACTGACAGATAGGAATGATGAGAAAAGTTCTGAGATCACTATAATCAAAAATTCTGGGAAATCTTTCTCAAATGAATAAATACTAAAATGAAAATTATTGTACAGATATCATAGATTTCTCTGATAAAGAAAAATGCTTATAGCATAATTACTGCTTCCCCTATTTAGCAGATATTTTGTTAGAAAAGAAATGGAATGGAAGAGCTATGCCAGGAAATTGTTTCTAGCTGATGATAATTTGAAACTGACCATCACTGACACTGCAACTTGGAGCCTTAATTTCCCCTAGTGGAGCCTTAGGAAGTATGGTCAGAGCCATAACATGTGTGCCTTTGCTTTTAAAACTTCCAAATAGTCAATAATATCTCATAGATCTTGAAGCTCTAATCAGATCAATGTTATAATCCAGCCTTCAGTGAGAACTCCAATATGGCAAGCATACTTGAAAACGTGTCATGGATTGGATAGTATAAAAAATGATATCATATTTTTTCCACCTGAGAAGTAGAATGGAAGCTCACACATGCACATTTCAATTGTCTCATATGCTCCAAATACGTGTGCACATATATGTGTTTATGTACATATGCTTATATATGACTAAACACACACACACACATATATAAAGCATATATAAGGTTTAACAAATAAAATTATTTTGTTTCATTTTTTCTTTCCCATTTCAGACAAGGGGTTGGGGTACTGCTGGGTAAGTAAAATGGAAGTCTAACATATGAAGAAATACTTAGAATCAGTTGGTAATAATTATTCTAAGAGATTATTTTGGGCTCTATTAGGCACATTTTTTTTCTGTTTCAAAGTAATGTTTGAACAAACTAGAAAACATTTTTGCAAAATAGAATCCTCCTTCAAATATACAGTAACTTCCCATCATTACCACCAGTGAAAAAATGGACTAAAAAACATTGACTCATTTTTTTCCTCTGATAGAAAGCTATTTTTTTCTGAGTAAGGAAGTACATTTTTGATGAATGACTTAAAAAACAACACCCTGTTGTATTAAAAATGTGCCCTTTGGTCAATCTTTCCTCTAAGTTTACAGTTGGCAAAAAGACTTTGAGAAGCAACTTTCAAGGAGGTGGGGGGAGAATTTCGTATGGAGCTGATTTGAGCTAACAACTCCTCCACTGCCAATGAGAAGAGAATAAGATGTGAAGTTTAGCCAGTGGCAAAAGAAAAGTCTTCCTTTTGATTTCTGAAGGGTGGGCAAAAAGTTGCTCCTTTATATAAAGGTACTTGAAGTTGGAAACAAGGTGTGAATCTTTTTTTTTTTTTGATGACAGTATAAACAGTACTCCAATCTCTTAAAAAGTTTGTAAGTCTTAGCCTCTCCCTAACCATCTTAACCACGAACTAGATCTCATCAGTAGAATATCCACTATGACATCTCTCTTTGGGGTAGGGGTCATTGTCCAGCCAATTTCCTCACCCCCGTCTCTCTGTTAACATTCACCTGTTCTCTGTTATAAGTTATTATTAATTATCTATATAATTATTTTTTATATGTTTATCATTAATTATTTATATAATTACGATTGTTTATTTCTCTCCATCTTATTTTTCTTCCTATTTGTCTGAATCAGATTTACCTGGCCTGGATGCTCATGCGCTGGGCTAGGATCTCTGGGGCTGGTGGCTTGCCTACTGAATAAGTGCCTCCATACCTGGCCACTGTAGCTTTACTGGACTTGGACTTCCAGACCTGACTACTTACCTACTGCTCCAGAGTTCCTGGGCCTGACCACTCCCTTGCTATACCAGAGTCACCAGGCCTGGTCACTGGCCTGCTGT
This sequence comes from Notamacropus eugenii, assembly GCF_028372415.1. Classification (NCBI taxonomy): domain Eukaryota; kingdom Metazoa; phylum Chordata; class Mammalia; order Diprotodontia; family Macropodidae; genus Notamacropus; species Notamacropus eugenii. Next base: position 350,717,382 of record NC_092875.1, read on the forward strand.
GCCAGGACTTCTGGGACCTTGGCTGCTCCCCTATTCTGGAGCTAAAACCCTCCTGTAGGCTTGCCCAAACATTGCTTGCACTGTGCTGTGCTCCCCTTTCACAGTCAGACCTTTCCTATAGCCCTTCTAAATTGTCTTTGTCTAGAAAATTTTTATCCCATCCTTTTGCAGTTTCTGCCATTCTAGAATATTTTTTTGAGATGTGAATTAATGTTGTTTGGAGGGGAATGTGGAGAGTTCAGGCAAGTTTCTACCATTTCTCTACCATCTTGGTTTTACCCATCTTGAATAGCTTTTAAAGGAAACTCAAAAAATCCAATTACTCCTCCGAAATTCTGTATAATGGCTAGAAACTAAAAACCAAATTTACTATTTAAATGTTAAATTGATTCATGAGTTAGTTTTATTGTTTTTAGGTCAAAGCTTTAATAAGAAAATTGTTTTTATGTGTCAACTATATTTCATATGATATTGAAACATCTTTTATCATAGCAGTTGAAGCACAATTTAATTATTTAAATTTCCCTATAACCTTATAGCTGCCATATATTTTGGGGGTAGGGAAGCTTGGTAGAGATAATCTGTAGAAGCAATGGTCAATGAAAACATAGCTCTCCTGGGCGCTTTACTTAAAACAGAGGAGCTGGGAGAAATCTGTCAGTAAGGGGAAAAAGACCTAGTGACAGCTTCAGTAGCGTGCTGGTAAATGACTAACAACTGGCTGGGACAGTGGTAATGTACCTATAATACATTTTTATTTTTAATTTGGATTAATACTTCTTTATCACTTTCTTAAATCTAGATAATCAGCAAAACAATAAATCAAGCTGTGGTTTAGAGCTATTGATAATTTTTGATATATAAATGTTCACACTAAAAATTTTACAATCAACTCCAGATAAATCTGGCTTCAGCACAGCCTTGGCAGGAGAAAGAGTTTACAAGGCCCCAGTGACATTTATGTTCTTAGTCACCCTTGCTTTGCATTCTCCTTTTTGATCAATTATTTCAGTCATGCCTAACACTTTCTTGGAAAAGATATCAGAGTGGTTTGCTATTTCCCCCTCTAGATCATTTTTCAAATAAGAAAATGAGGAAAATAAGGTAAAGTGACTTGCCCAGGGTCATATAGCTAGTCAGTGTCTGAGGCCAGATTTTAACTTACACAACTGAATCTTTTGACTTCAGCCTCAGAATTCTAACCATTGTGACCCCTAATTATCCCTTCTAAATGCCTTGGTTCTGGGCAATTCTTCCACCAGGAATAAAAAAGGAAGCTAATAACATCCTTGTCATCATAATAGCTATGGTCAAAGCTCCAGACCAAAGAGGAATGTGAGCTGCTGCAGAAGACCAGAGACCCCTTCTGGATAAGGACCAGAGTGTAGATAGAGTAGTGACCATAGCTTTCTCAAGATCACACCACCCTGGAGGCACCAAAACCTTGCAGACCGCCAGAACCAGCTCTGAAAACAGCAATAAGCAAAAAGCTTGAATGCTGGAACAAGGCTTCTCCATACCCAGGTGAGCAGAGTCAACCATATCAGAAAATCTGAAATCAAGAAATAGACTGGAAAAATGAGTAAGCAACAAAAATAAAAAAAAAAAAATTGACCCACAAAGCTAGTACTATTGCAGGAAGAACAATCATAAAGGACTCATTAAGCTTAAACTCTTTATATTCCTACGTGGTAAAATGCAACATGTAAATCCTAAGAGCTCTATGATTATTGGATCAGTTCAAAGGAATTTATATAGGCAGTGGGAATGGGTGTGACTTATGTTGATATGTTTTCCAAAAAAACAAAAAAAATAAGATAAAAGAGTAAGGAAAAGGGATACACTAGGAGAAGGGGTAAGGGTCAAGGAAATGCTTGACCTCACTCTCATTAGAATTGGTTCAGAGGGAACAATTTATAGACACATTCAGTACAGTACAGAAATGCAAATTACTCAATAGGGATATAAGAGGGAATGAGCAAGGGGGTGAGAATGATATAAGAAAAGGCAGAGACAGCTGTCAGAAGCTAAATAGATTCTTGAGGAGGGAGGACAGAGAGAGAGAAAAAGAGAGAGAGGGAGAGAGAGAGAAGGAGAGAGAGAGAGAGAGAGAGAGAGAGAGAGAGAGAGAGAGAGAGAGAGAGAGAGAGAGAGAAGAGAAATATCCAGTTAGTAATCATAACTTTGAATGCAAATGAGATGAGCTCACTCACAAAACATAAGCAGCAGAATGGATTAGAAAAAATAATATATCAATATGTTGTTTACAGTAGACAGACTTGAAGCACAAAGAAACATATAGAGTTAAAATAAAGGGCTGTGCCAGAATCTAATATGCTTCAGCTAAAATAAAAGAAAGGCAGAATAACAATCATGATCTCAGACAAAAGAAAAGACATGATCATGGAAACTACATTAAGCTAAAAAAAAAGGTACCATAGACAATGAAGTAACACAGAAAAAAAATTACAGCAAGTTTTTATGATAAAAATCTTCATTTCTCCAATCTATATAGGACTGAGTCAAATTTTTAAAAATAATGGCCATCTTTCAATTGATAATTGGTTAAACAATATGAACAGACAGTTTTCATATGAAGTAATCAAAGTTATCTATAATCATATGAAAATGCTCTAAATCTGCACTGGCAAGAGAAATGTAATTTAAAACAACTTAGAAGTTACCACTTCACACCTATCAAAAATGACAAATGCTAGTGGAGATGAGAAGAAAATAGGTAAGCATAAGCATAAACAAAGTGGAATTTTTGTTTTCTTTCTGGAGTTCAATTTCCCAGGCTCAGACTAAATTGTGAACATCTGAAGGACTGATCTCCTTTGAACCATAATAATTCACAACTGTGCTGAGTAATGTAGGTTTTGTGCCTACTGGGTCTTAGCCAATCAGTTGTTGTGTCTTTGTTATATATCATTGGAAGCTGGCACTTTGCTTTGGGGCTGGCTCATGAGAAGGACCTTTTGATTCCCTGGACCAGATTCTGGGTAGTCATTTGGTAAGAGCCCCCCAAGCACCGTTGCATTACTTTGTTCAAACAGTTGGAGTCCTGTCTGTTGAAACTCTGGGGTATTTGCTTGTACTTTCTATACTCACTTCTTTCTACTTATCTGTAATTAAAGTATGATTGTTAACCCTTTAAAGTTGTCTTTCTTTTAGAAAAGCAAATTAAAGAACCTGTACTAGCAACCCACCCTGTGTGCTAGTGTAATTGGCATAATCGGCAGGATCTGCACAGACTAAAAGAAATTGTGGGGTTTTGTGGGACTGGGATAGTTGTTGGTTCAGTTATTGAATTGCTTTTTGTCAACCTGAGAGAAATCAAGTGAGCAGGGACCCTGGGAGATAACATCTCCTTCCCCCTCCCTAACCCACTAGCATTCCTGAGGAGACAGCTCAGAGCAGCAGTTGGAGGAAAACAAACTTGTGGGAGGTGGGGATGGCCAGAGCCAGAACCAGGGCTCCAGTAGTTTTGCCCCACCCTAGCTTGTGCTGGAGAGGTGGAAGCTATGGAAGTATGCTATGCTCAGACCAGAGCAGCCCCTCCCCATGGAAGGCTGGGAGAGGAAAAGCTATCCTAGAGTTGAGATGGCCAGAACCAGAGACAGAGATTGGAGGCAGGAGCCCCTGGTGCCTGCTGTACCTGGATTTGGGCAGGAGCAGGGAGTATTTGAAACAGAGTAGTCCCTTCCACTGTGAGGTGAGATAGTGAGACCTGGAGGAGGAAAGGAGAGTTGTCTGTATCAAGATTCAGGTAGAAGCCAGAAGCTGCTGGCCACTGGACCTGCAAAAGCAAGAAACCTGGAGCTTGGAATTCAGTCCTGAGTAAATATGAGTACTTTCCAGCAAGGCAGGAGCACTAAAGGTGCTTTCCTCATGCTTTTTTGGGGTGGTTTGGGACCCACGGGGTAGAGTTGTCTATGGTGAGATGGAGGAAGATTTTGGCCCCTGAGCACCCACCTTGTTGGCTTTGTGTATCACCAAGGCAATATTCACAGCACTGGTGGTGACTATGAATATTCCAGCATAGTTCTCGATCACAAAATATAAAAGACTCTCCATATGGAAAGCAAAAGAAAAACATTTATTTAAACACCAGAAAGTCAAATCTCAGAAACAGAAAGCAAAATCAATCACGGTAACCAAGAAGTTAATAAACATGACATAGCAGAGGGCAAAGCCATGCTCAAACCTCCCCTCCCTCAGCGAGGGCCTTCTCAACTATCAACCATCATACCTGTCAGTTGACCTGTATTAGTTAGCCAGTGTTCTATCACCTCTGACCTGACCCCACTCCCTTACTTCCTTCTGGTTCTGCTTCACCCTTCCTGTTCCACCTCTAGCAAGTTCCTCCTACTACATGTGACTTAGGTTTCCAGGGGATTTAAGCAGATGATATGGGCCTATTAATTAATGAGAAAGATCTTTCCATTTAAATTACTATTACACTTTGTTACCCAGCTGTCCCTCAGGACTTAGAAGGTGGGGCTGGAGCAGATTAGGACTTGGACTTGGTCTGTTTGGCTCATTCAAGCCTGTGTACACCTGAAAGTGCCAGGTGGGAGCCTGCAACAGCAGTGTGGGGAGAAGAACATACCCCTAAAAGGAATTTATGTGAACATTTTGTTTTGAATTGACTGTGACCTATTAGTAGAGTGTGTTGAGTTCTCTGATGTTATATCCCTTTGTGTTTGTTTAAAGCCATATTGCCACCCTTTTAATAAGTTATTGTGTTACATAGTTTGCAAATGTGAAGCTCGGTGTGTGTTCATTCTGTGATTATTCCTTTTATATTAGAAATTATGTTGACCTGACATATATTTCTTAAGAGATGCTGATGCCTTTATTTGTTCCAGGATCCATGGCCATAACAATGTTCTGTTTACCTGAATATATTGCAAGGACTAAATGTGAGACTGTAAAGACCAGGAGCAAGGTGAGATTTTTGCTGTCTTTTTGGAGTTCTTGGAGTCAGGAAGACCTGAGTTCAAACCCAATTTTAGACGCTTTCTAACTGTGTGACCCTTGACAAGTCATTTAACCCCATTTGTCTCAGTTTCCTCATCTATAAAATGAAAAAAAACAAAAGTCAAACAACTCCAGTATCTTTGCCAAGAAAACCTAAATGAGGTCAAAAAGAGTTGGACGTGACTGAAACAACTAAGTAACAGCAAGGAAACATTTCTGGGGGAGGAACTAATAATTGGTTGTGGAGACCAGTAAAGTCCTTCTCACAGAGTAAATGGCTTTTGAACTGAGATTCAAAAGAATCTGGGCATTCAAGGAAGCAGAGGTAATGAGTGAGTGCATTCTAGACACGAGGAAGAGCTTGTGCAAATGGATGGAGATGGTAGGAATGTTACTGGAAAGTATAGCAAAAGACAAAACAAAACAAAACAAAAAATCTATTTCAATGTTCCATACATTATGTGAAAACAAAGTAATGCATAATAAGACCAAAAAGGTAGGTTGAACCTAGGTTTGGAGGGCTTGAAATGACAGATAGAAAAATTTAGATGTGATCCTAGGACATATAGAGAGATTCTGGCAATTGAGTAAGGGAGATAGATGCTAAAAACAAGCTTCAGGAAAACTCTAAGGTAGATATGTAAAATATGAACAAGAGATGCAAGAAATCAGTGGTGGGGAGACCAACTGGGAGGGTACTCCAATAGTATTTTCCAGGTGAGAGGTGATTATGCAATGAACTAATATTGTAGCCATGTAAAATTATGGGAAGAAGTGGTTTGAAAAGGGTTCTGGAGATAACAGCAACAAAATTTAGCAGCTGATTAGGTACATGGCACAAACATATATGAAACTCTGAGGTTTTAACTTACTTTAATTGAAGAATTTAAGTATCCTTAAGAAAAAGAGTGACTAACAATAAGAGCAATTCCCCAGTTTATAAATGGTCAAAGGATATGAATAGGTAGATTTAAGAAGAAATTCAGTCTATCAAATAACCATATAAAAAATTCTAAGTCACTAACAATTCAAGAAATGACAATTAATATACCACTTCACATCTGTCAGATTGACAGCATTGAAAAAAATAAGAAATGGCAAATTCTGGATTGAATAGTGGGGCCAGGGGCAGGAAATTACTTCAATGCCTTCTTGGTGGAGCTGTGAACTTTTCTAGTCATTCTGGAAAGTAATATAGAATTATATTGAAAACTCTATTAAACTGTGCAGGCCCTTTACCCAGTGATCCTGTTACTAGTTATACATCCCAAAGAGATCAAATAAAGTGGTAAAGGACCCATATGTACAAAAATATTTATAGCAGCTCTTTACATAGCAAATAATTAGAAAACTGACGGAGTGCTCATAAACTGGGGATTGACTAAACAAGTTGTGCAATACTAATGTGATGGAATACAATCGTGCTATAAAAATGAAGAAGAGCATAGTTTCAGAGAAATATGAGAAATGTATGAACTAATCTAAAGCAACATAAGCAGAACCAGAACAATTTCACAATAGCAGCTGTAATGAAGATAATCATAACTAGAATGTATATGTCACTTTAAGGTTTAAAAATTACAAATATTCTTTCCTCCTGCCACCTGCCGGAGCTTATTTGTGTTGACTGACCAGAGTCTGCGAATCCTCCACCCTGGGGCCCGTCCACACCCTCCCCATCCCAGCTTTTTTCCCTTTTGAAAACACTAAGAATAATGTCCTTTCATCAGTTTTTACTAGAGCCAATCACCTGCCATGCTTGGAACAAAGACCGTACTCAAATTGCCCTTAGCCCTAATAATCATGAAGTCCACATTTACAAGAAGAATGGGAACCAATGGGTGAAAGCCCATGAACTGAAGGAGCACAATGGACACATCACAGGTATTGATTGGGCTCCCAAGAGTGATCAAATTGTAACTTGTGGTGCAGACCATAATGCTTATGTCTGGAGTCAGAAAGATGGCATCTGGAAACCAACCCTGGTGATCTTGAGGATTAACCGTGCAGCCACCTTTGTGAAATGGTCCCTGCTGGAGAATAAATTTGCTGTAGATAGTGGAGCTCGACTGATTTCCATGTGCTACTTTGAGTCTGAAAATGACTGGTGGGTGAGCAAACACATAAAAAAGCCAATTCATTCTACTGTCCTTAGTTTGGACTGGCACCCCAACAATGTTTTGCTGGCTGCTGGATCTTGTGACTTCAAATGCAGAGTTTTTTCAGCCTACATTAAAGAAGTTGATGAAAAGCCAGCCAGTACTCCATGGGGTACCAAAATGCCTTTTGGTCAACTGATGTCAGAGTTTGGTGGTACCAGAAGTGGTGGGTGGGTCCATGTAGTTGTTTTTCTGCCAGTGAGAACCACCTTGCTTGGGTCAGCCATGATAGTACTGTATCAGTTGCTGATGCCTCCAAAAACATGATGGTTTCACAGGTGAAAACAGAGTTCCTCCCACTCTTGAGTGTGTCGTTTGTCTCTGAGAATAGCGTGGTGGCTGCTGGCCATGACTGCTGCCCAATGCTGTTTAATTATGATGATCGTGGCTCCTTGACCTTTGTCTCCAAATTAGACATTCCAAAACAGAGCATCCAGCGCAACAACTCTGCCATGGAACACTTCCGCAACATGGACAAGAGAGCCACAACTGAGGATCACAACACTGCTCTAGACAAGCTACACCAAAACAGTATCACCCAAGTGTCTATTTATGAAGTGGACAAGAAAGACTGCCGCAAATTTTGCACCACTGGCATCGATGGAACAATGACAATTTGGGATTTCAAGACTTTAGAGTCTTTGATCCAGGGGCTACAAATCATGCGAAGCTGTATCTTCATTCTCTGGCATGACAGACACTTGACAGAATGCAGCTCCAGCATTTGCATGAAGATGGGAAAGACCCTACCACAAGTCAAAACTGAGAAAATATCCTTGCAGATGTTTTGTTTTTGTTATTTTGAACATAATTGGTGAATGTGTTGGTTTAAAAAAATCAGCAGTGATATTTTTTTGATTGGCTATTTCATTCCATTCTTGACCAAAACTGCTCTTTAAGTAGTTTATCATGGGAAGTTGTCACACTAAATTAAAGGGGGATTTTATGTAAATTGTCTTCTAGAAAAATTTTAAAAAAATACAGGAAAAATAATTACAAATATTATTTCATTTTATTATTTCAAAAACCCTAGGAGGTAGGTACTATTATTATTCCCCTTTTTAGTGAAAAAACTGAGGCATGCCTTATCTAAGTGACTTTCCCAAAGAAATATAACTAATGAGATTCAGACTCCAGATCTGAATTCAGGTCTTCCTGATTTGAGGTCCAGTGCTCCATTCACTGTGCCACCTGGCTGCCTCTTTATTCAACAGAGCAAATTGAACATACTTCAGAACCTTTCTCCAAAGTATTTTCCTTTTCAAAATGAGTGTGCAAAATTTTCTTTTTTAAACACATACTTATATAACATGCTCTCTAGTTCTATCTAGGCATATTAACTCTGTAGTTTTCCTCTTTTCATTTCAAGTTTTGTCTATTCCCTTTCTAAAATGAGCCTCTCAGAACTGGAAACATAACTGGGTGAGATTTGACCAGAATAGGACTATCACTTCTCTTGTTTAATTCCGCTATACCTAAATTTATTGAATCTATGATAGGTGTTTTTTGTTCTTTTTTTTTGTCACTGTCACATTTTTGAGAAACACTGATGTTATAATCCATTAAGTTGATAGGTCTTTTCCATAGAAATTGTTGCCTTTCAAAGTTAATTTTCTGAACCCAAGAGTAGAATGATATGTTTATTCCTTTTAAATCTCTTCCCATATTTTAGCCCCCACAGCAAGACTGCTAGATGATTTTTAGATCTTGATTTTGTCTTGCAGTATGTTAACTACCTCTAGAAGCTTCACAATTTAAAAAAAAAATAACAAGCTGGGCTTCCATAACTTCGTTCAAGTCATTGATTAAAATATCTAATGTTGGGTCTAAGATAAATTTCCCAAGTAGTATTACGATAAAGGTTTCTTTCAATCAAATTGTTAAATGTTATAAAATACAGTGTCATGCCTAGTTCAGTGCTATATGTATTTCAATATCATGCTCACTATCGGTTCTTTTTTTTTCTTTTTTTTTTATTTAACTTTTAACATTTATTTTCACAAAATTTTGGGTTACAAATTTTCTCCCCTTTTATCCCCTCCCCCCCAAACCCAAGCATTCTAATTGCCCGTGTGACCAATCTGCTCTCTCTTCTATCCTCCCTCTCTGCCCTTGTCTCCGTCTTCTCTTTTGTCCTGTAGGGCCAGATAGCTTTCTTTACCCCTTAACCTGTATTTCTTATTTCCTAGTGGTAAGAACATTACAGTTGATCCTAACACTTTGAGTTCCAACTTCTTTAGCTCCCTCCTTCTCCACCCCTTCTCTTTGGAAGACAAGCAATTCAATATAGGCCAAATCTGTGTAGTTTTGCAAATGATTTCCATAATAGTTGTGTTGTATAGGACTAACTATATTACCCTCCATCCTATCCTGTCCCCCATTACTTCTATTCTCTTATGATCCTTTCCCTCCCCATGAGTGTCGACCTCAGATTGCATTCTCCTCCCCATGCCCTCCCCTCTATCCTCCCCCCCACCCTGCTTGTGCCCTTGTCCCCCACTCCCCTGTATTGTGATATAGGTTTTCCTATCAAAATGAGTGTGCATTTTATTCTTTCCTTTAGTGGAATGTGATGAGAGTAGATCTCATGTTTTTCTCTCGCCTCCCCTCTTTATCCCTCCACTAATGAGTCTTTTGCTTGCCTCTTTTATGAGAGATAATTTGCCCCATTCAATTTCTCCCTTTCTCCTCCCAATATTTCTCTCTCACTGCTTGATTTCATTTTTTTTTTATGATATGATCCCATGCTCTTCAATTCACTCTGTGCACTCTGTCTCTATGTATGTGTGCGTGTGTGCATGTGTGTGTGTACTCCCACCCAGTTCCCAGATACTGAAATGTTTCAAGAGTTACAAATATTGTCTTACCATGAAGGAATGTAAACAGTTCAACTTTAGTAAGTCTCTTATGACTTCTCTTTGCTGTTCACCTTTTCATGGTTCTCTTCATTCTTGTGTTTGAAAGTCAAATTTTCTTTTCAGCTCGGGTCTTTTCATCAAGAAAATTTGAAAATCCTCTATTTCATTGAAAGACCATTTTTTCTCCTGAAGTATTATACTCAGTTTTGCTGGGTAGGTTATTCTTGGTTTCCCTTCGATCCCTTAACATAGAGGGTGCTAGTTCTTGTGTTATCCTGATTGTATTTCCACAATAATTGAATTGTTTCTTTCTAGCTGCTTGCAATATTTTCTCTTTCACCTGGGAATTCTGGAATTTGGCCACAATGTTCCTAGGAGTTTCTCTTTTTGGATCTCTTTCATGAGGTGTTCTGTGGATTCCTTGAATATTTATTTTGCCCTCTGGTTCTAGAATCTCAGGGCAGTTTTCCTTGATAATTTCATGGAAGATGATGTCTAGGTTCTTCTTTTGATCATGGTTTTCAGGTAGTCCCAGAATTTTTACATTGTCTCTCCTGAATCTATTTTCCAGGTCAGTTGTTTTTCCAGTAAGATATTTCACATTATCTTCCATTTTTCCAATCTTCTCGCTATGTTCTGTGATATCTGTCTTTCTCACAAAGTCCTTAGCATCCATCTGTGCCATTCTAGTTTTGAAAGAACTATTTTCTTCAGTGAAATTTTGAATCTCCTTTTCCATTTGGCTAATTCTGCTTTTGAAAGCATTCTTCTCCTCATTGGCTTTTTGAACCTCTTTTGCCAATTGAGTTAGGCTAGTTTTCAAGGTGTTAATTTCTTCAACTTTTTTGGTTCTCCTTTAGCAGGGAGCTGATCTGCTTTTCATGCTTCTCTTTCATCCCTCTCATTTCTCTTCCCAGTTTTTCCTCCACCTCTCTAACTTGATTTCTTTTTGAGCTCTTCCATGGCATGAGCCCATTGGGTGGGCTGGGACACAGAATCCTTGATTTCTGTGTCTTTGCCTGATTGTAAGCATTGTTCTTCCTCATCAGAAAGGAAGGGAGGAAATGTCTGTTCTCCAAGAAAGTAGCCTTCAATAGTTTTATTTCTTTTCCCTTTTCTGGGCATTCTCCCTAGCCAGTGACTTGACCTCTGAATATTCTCCTCACACCCAGCTTGCCTCCTGGTCCTCCCAGCCAGTGTTTGGGGACTGAGATTCAAATGCTGCTTCCTGCCTTAGGGCTTTTGGCGGGGGCAGGGCTGCTATTCAGTGTGAGAATTAAGTTCAGGTGGTCAGGTCGGGGTAGGGCCGCCTCTCAGGCTCAGTTCCCTCAGGGGGTTTATGTACAGATCTTCCACAATGGATCTAGGCTCCCGTCCGCTTGGGGAGCCCCTGTCTACCACCACCTGTCAGCTTCTATCTCCCTGGGGGGCCCGAGCCATGGGGGCACCCCACTCCCCTCTCGACCCGCCAAAGAGACTCACCGACCCCCGTCACCTGTGGGTGGAGGGGCTTGTGCGGCTGCTGGAGATCCCGTCCCTGAAGCCTGCTCGGATCTGTATCTCTCGGTGCCGTGACTGCCGCAGGTCTGGGCTGGGCTCCGCATCTGCAGTGCAACGGACCTTTTGCGAGAGGTTTGCAGGTCCCTCTGTGGGTGGAGGGACCTCGTGGCCGCTGGAGATCCCGTCCCCGTAGCCTGCTCAGATCTTTTCCTCACGGCGTCGTGGCCGCTGCAGGGCTGCCCTCTGCTCCCAGTCCCAGCGCCCAGTCCGCAGCGCGAAGGACCCCCCGTGAGAGGTTCGCAGGTCTCTCCGGAACAGAAATCTCCCTCGCTCCAATATTCCGTGGCCTCTGGGTGCAGAATTCACCGTGAGTTGGTCCCCTCTAGCCGTTCTGTGGGTTGTGGGTTCGGAGCTATGTGTATGTGGGTCTTTCTACTCCGCCATCTTGGCTCCGCCCTCACTATCAGTTCTTTCTAGATATTTGATTGCAGAAGGACAAATGAAGCTCTCAGGAGTTATTAATGTTTATCTCTAAAAAAAGAGCAGGCTGCTAACAGTTGTGTATCATTTTCAATTAAATTCCCTTCAAATATTTATCATTCATTTATTTTAAATATGAAACTAGAATAGTAGTACTATGCATTTCTCTAAAAGTCAGAAAAACTTTGGTTCTAGCTCTAGATCATCCCCTTTTCACTAATGAATTATAAAACCTTACACAAAATACTTCGTCTCTCTGGTCCTCAGTTTTCTTATCTGTAAAATAGGAGAATTAGGCATGATTACTTAATTCCTTGAATTCCTAAACTTCTGATTTCCTCCTCACTGTCCTTCTAGGTGTTTCTTCCAGTCTACCACCTACGCTTCCACTGTCGCATCTACTCTACTACGAGTACAGCCTAGGAAGCATTGAAAGCTGCCAGGAGAAACCATATAACCATGCTTCTTAACAGTACACTAATTTGGCACACTATTCTCAGTCAATAGTTTTCAGCCTGGGGATGTTTCCCAATCTCTCCTGTGAAATAAATTGTCTGGGCTTTGTGATGGCTACTTTCCTCCATGACCAGAGAGACTTTTGTCAGTTTCCTTTGGGTAGCAACTGTATGTTCAATAACTGAGGGTTGTTGTTGTTTTGAGAAGTCTGATCTTTAAATAAGTGAGTTATTATTACAAATTAATTTTGTTATGCAATGTTTGGTCCATGGAATCTTATTATGAAGGAGAAAAACTGTATATTAGCCATGAAAATTGCTGTGCATTGAGTTGTCATTCTATTGGACTGATTGGAAGAAAGAAAATACATGGGCCTATGTCATGGAAGACATTTCTTGTATGTGAGCTCTGTTACCAGAGAAACCACATCTAAATCCAGTTGTGTAAATTACACTCAATTTGCCATTCTCTACTTCTATAACCTTTCTGTGTACATATAACAACTTTCAGGTACTCTTATTTAATTGTTAAGGAGAAAGTATTATGCACTCATTGATCACTTTCAGGTACTATTATTTAATTGTTAAGGAGAAAGTATTATGCACTCATTGATCTAAACTGTCAATAATAGTACATGAAATATGCTTTGTAGACTATGAAACATTATAGATATGGAAGGTATTATTTTTATTGCTATTCTATATCTACCTCTAAAACATAACTATCCAATTTGTACATATTATGTTTGCTTAATTCCTATGATTCGTTATAGGCTTTTGAGCAAGGAGAAAATTCATAATAATTTCAATAAATCATTAAGTATTAATTTGATTAAATGCTAAAAGTATAGAATTACCATATTACTTTCTATGGAAAACATGTATATGTATGTGTATATGTACATATATATATATATATATATTTTTTTTATCCAGTGAAAAACCTTGAAGGCATAGTTTCTATTTTCATCACTGAGTTGCCATGACACCATCCAATACTTCCCTTCACTATTCCTCCTTTTTTTCTTTTCTTTTTCACTTTGACAAGTGAAATCCAGGAGTGCTTATGAAAACATTTTTAAAATTAAGACTCTGTTTTTAACTGTTTTACTTCATTCCTTTCACAGATCTGTGGATGTAACTTTTTCCATGACTTCTATGGCTAATGAAAGGTTTGCTGAAATGTTTAAATGAATATAATGATATAATGATGCTGTATAAGGCACAGAGGCATTGCATTGCTTCTCTTCTGCAGGTACATTTCTTTCTGGAGCCTCTGAATTTGGAATTTTCTCTTTAAAATGTTCCATTAATTCTTATTAGGGAGCTACTAGTAAAGAAAATTGTGTGTTAGCTTTTATCAATCTGTATGAATAAATGTGAACCATTTTCAGTTAAAAGCTCTCCTTTTAGCTCCACTCATGTGAGAACACCTACAGCAGCATGCACATCGGCAAATCATTCTGAAGATTAATACACTCAGGCCTGCACAAAGACTGGGAGATGTGTATTAGCATTATAGATTTTAATTTGAAATAATGTCAGTCTTTTGGGGGTTGCATTGTAGTGCAAGGGCTGCCATCTGCTTATAATAATGAGACTGACTATCCACGTAAATGTGATTTGCTGCCTCTTTTGCCAACATAATGGTCTGGATATTGATCCTAATGGTGGAGCAGTTGCAGCCATTTCACTCAATTGACGGAGGACAAGGCCCTCAACATAGGTTTGCAAGAAAATTTGGAGAGAATGACAGTCACAAACCAAAGTTAATTTCTCCTCTGGCTTGTGGCAATCTTCCCTATTCTAGCAGTCATCAGATTCCCCTGACCTTATCAGAGTTCTTGATTATAAGATGAGGGAAGGAAGCCCAACAAACAAAGTCAAAAGCATGCACAAAACATATAATAAAGTTCAAATATCATATAAATATGTTAAACAAGTATGAGAAGTACCTGTAACTATCTTTCTCAGTGGTGGCTTTGCTACTTTTACTACCATGTTGCTCTATGCAACATATTTAATTAAATTTTTAATTTAAATTAATTAAACACATTGAAACACATTTAATAATATCTTATTAAAATAGAATATTCATATAATTGTTAGTTAGGGGCAGGTTGAGGAGGTGACAAGGATAACACCAGCAAAATAGAATTTCTCGGGGTTATAGCAAGCAAGAAGCATAATAAATTTTATGTAATATCAAGAGGGAGCCACATACATAATAGCATGTGATCAATGTGATCACAATTTGCTTAAAGTACTTTAGCATTTTTCTGTGCAAAATACTCTTTTTTTTAAGCAATAATCAAGTGTGCCTCAACTTCATCATGGCAGTACCCTAGTTTTTTTCAACTAAGTGGCTTAGAGTAACATTAGATTTTAAATAAGGAAATTGATTCAGAAAACTAAGATATACTTGCTAGTTTTATAGTTGGCCAAGTTACTTAACTTCTCTCAATCTCAATTTCTTCATCTTTAAAAGAGAACTAAAGGACCTACCTCAAGAAGTTGTGAGAATTAGATGAAATATCACATATAAAACATTACACAAATATTAATGCACTATTTAAATAATAACAATAATGATTAATTTATTGTCTTTTCAGCCACATGGTCTAGATCAGTGTCTTTCCCATATAGTATGCAGAAGATAGTCAACAAATATCTATTAAATGAATAAATGAGGCAGTTTTCACTTCTTTACATTTAAAATTATGATTAACTTTAAACAAGTTGATGTCTGGTTTTCTATTATTATGCCTTTTTTTCCATAATTTTTCCTTTCTTTTTTTATCATGGATGATTTTCTGCTTATCCTGTAGCACTTAATTAAAATAACAGTTCCTCCAAGAAAGCTTCAGAAACTCAACACAACTTCCTAAAGTTCTCATATACTTTTATTTTTCCCACTTCCTACTATTTTTTTCCAATTACATGTAAAGATAATTTTCCAAATTTTTCTCCCTCCCACACTCTTCACTCCTTCCTCAAGAGAGTGAACAATCTGATATAGGTTATACATATAAAAATGTTAAATATATTTCCACATTAGTCTGTTGTGAAAGAAGAATCAGAACAAAAGAGAAAGAGAAAACACAAAAAAGCCAAGATGGCAAAGGGAAGACAGGAAGTTGACTGAGCCCTTCCCAGTTTTCCTCAGAAACAATGTTAAGTCTCTAAATACATCCTGAAGTGACAGAACCCATGAAAAGATGGAGTGAAACAATTAGGATATGAGGAAAGATCTGTCTCACTTAAGCAAAAGGGGAGTACAACCCAGAGAAGATAGTAAATGGGCAAGCCAGGAAGATGCTCTTAGCAACAGCACAGATCAGCAACCAAGGTCCCTTGGTCTTGGCTCTGAAGGACATAAGTGAGTCTTTCAGCCTCAGCACAGTAGGTAAGCTGTGGGCCTTGAAACCCTAACACATGTGACAGAAATGACTAGGACCAGTCAACCAGAGCACAGTGGGCAAACCACAAGAACCTGAGGCCCTAGCATGGAAAGCCAGTGACTAGGCCCCTGGATGCCAGCTTAAGAAGCTTGGCATAGTGTCCCTATTCCCCAGGAGCAGAACTCAACTTTAAAAGTCTTAAACTGAAAAATTAGTAAGAAACAGAAGAGAAACCTGACTAGAGAAAGTTATAGTGACAGGGAAGATCTGAACACAAACTCAGAAGAGGACAATGATGCATATGAAGACTTAAAAGGGATATGAATTTGATCAGAACCAAAAAAAGTCCTCTTGGAAGAGCTCAAAAGTAATCTTAAAAATCCAACAAGAGAAGGAGATGAAACATTGGGAAATAAATGAGAGTTATGGAGAAGTGCGAAAAAAGAATCAGCAAAATAGAAAAGGAAGTCCAAAAATTTACTGAAGAAAACAACTCCTTAAAAAGTAGAATTGGTCAAGTGAAAAAGGTTATATAGTAGTTAACTAAGAAAATAATTCCTTAAAAATTAGAATTTGGCAAGAGGAAGCTAATAACTCTGTGAGACATCAAGAATCAGTCAAAATTAAACAATGAAAAAATAGAAGAAATGTAAAATTCTTCATTGGAAAAACAACTGATATGGATATTCATGAGACATAGTTTGAGAATTATGGGACTAGTTGAATCCATGACCAAAAAAAGAGCCTAGTCAACATCTTTCAAGTAATTATTAAGTATTATTAATCAAGTCATTATAGAGGAAAACTTCCAGAGAGTAAAACCTAAAAGCTAAAATAGTCATGGAAACAATCCATTGATCATCTTCTGAAAGAGATCACAAAATGAAAACTTCAAGGAATAGCATAACCAAATTTAAGAATTATCAGGTCAAGAAAAAAAATACTGTTAACCACTAGAAAGAAACAATTCATATATCAAGGAGTCATTGTCAAGATCACATAGGACTTACAAGCTTTCATATTAAAGGACAGGATAGTTTGGAATATGATATTCCAGAAGACAAAGAGCTTGGATTACAAACAAGAATCAACTACTCAGAAAAATTGAGCATAATCTTTCAGGGGAAAGATCACCAAGGCAATATTCACAGAATAGGTGGTGACTATGACTATGCTGGCATAGTTCACAATCACAAAATATAAGACTCTCCATATAGAAGGCAGAAGAAAAACATTTATTTAGGCACCAGAAAGCCAAATTTCAGCACCAGAAAGCAAAATCTGTCATGGTGACCAAGAAGTTAATAAATATGATCACCACAGTGGCCAAAGCCATTCCCAAGCCTTTCCCTCTCTTCCAAGGCCTTCTCAAAGCAAACATTCATGAGTATGAGTCTTGCCATGCCTGCCTGCCTGTACCCTCTTTCCTTTTCCTGGACTGTGCTCACTCACTTCCTCTAGGTACTGCTCCACCCTTCCTAGTAAATACATTTTCACCATAGTCATGTTGTATAGAAGAGTTAAAATGAATGGGAGAAATCATATAACAAACCAAAACGTAATGCAAAAGAAAGTGATCTGCTACAATCTGCCATTGAATTCCATCGTTCTTTCTCTGAATAGCATCCAAATTCTTACAGAAGTTAAGTAAGTTACAGGAAGAAACAGATATAGCAAAACAATATTAGTGGGGGATCTCAGCCTCCCTTCTCAGAACTAGATAAATCTAACCACAAAACAAACAAGAAAGACGTTAAGGAAAGGAATATAATTTTGGAAAATTTAGATATGATGAATCTCTGGACAAAACTGAATGGAGATAGAAAAGAATACACCTTTATTTTTCTCAGTAGTACATGGCACCTACACAAAAAATGAACATTTATTAGTGCATAAAATCTTTACAATCAAAGACAGAAAAGCAGAAATATTAAATGCATCTTTTTTGGATCTTGATGCAATAAAAATTACATATATACATATACATATATATATGCATATGTACATCCAAAAGTGGACTGAAGAGTTATAGAGTTGAAGTAAAGAGAGTATTAGTTTCAAATTCTCCTCTGATACTGTTGGCTTCAAGACACCTGATCTTGCTAAGCCTCAGTTACATAATTTGCAAAATGGTGAATATTATACTTATTGCCTAGTATTATTTTGAAGATTAAATTATATAATGCATATAAAACATCCCACTAACACTAAGGTTTAGCATTGTTATTGTTACTAATTATTTTAATGATTGTGATTATTGTACATTGACTTGTATTCTTCCAGAGACTTCATTATTTAAATGATGAAAGGTCCTCATTGTATGGAAATTTCATGACAGGTACCCAAAGATAATGCTATGAGAACTCTAACACTATTTTAATACATAGAAGACTAATTTCTAAGAAACATTCCTACATTTTAAGTCAAATCAATCAGTTATATATCTATCAAGTCACATAAGCCTCAGAGTAATCAGGATATCATTGCTGAGAAGCTGAATCATGATCATCACTCGGGGGAAAAATATGGTGGTCATGGTGGTTTTGGGAGCAATTTTCCTTGGAATGTGAAGCTTCAGCACTAGAGCTACCTAAATGTGCACAGACAGTAGAAATTATGATGCAGTAAGTTAAACACTCCCAAACACTAATTAAAATATTAGGAATCTGAAAAATGATATGCATGTTAAAATAACTTGCTAACACATAGAAATTGGTTCTCTTACCACAAGCTGTGTCCCAATATTTGCTAATGCTTTGAGGAAATGTAAGATTCAAATATTGGTTCTACAACTAACTGAGTGACTCTGGTAAAGTTGCTTCACCTCTGGTTTCTGTTTTTGCATCACTAAAAGAGAGAGACTAGATGATCTACTTTTTGTAATCACATGCTATAGGATTTAGTGTTCTAAAATACCTTAGACATTATCTCATCAAAACCCCTACCTAAATTCTTTTCCAACTATAGGAATCTTTGATTCTATTTCTCTACCCTAAGCGTAAGACATTTTCCCCACTGAGTACTTAATAATATATTTTTTCATTCTTGTATAGGTAAAGGATCTGTGATTTCATTAGCATGAGAAACTCTTCTTGTGAGAACTTCTCCCAGGAGTTTAACGTCTCAACTTTCTATGGCTTGGTAGTTAATTCCTAAGGAATTTCCTAAGTCATTGTGAGAATAAGACAAGACATATATCCACTTAACATCAGTAGCAATCCTTGAACCTTGATCTTCCTCACTTGGTTGGCCCTTGATCAACAATAACATTTGGATATGTATTTAACACTGAAGCATGCCATCTCCTCCAGAAAAGTAAATTGTTCTGGGTAGATACAATCTTCAAAATATCTTTGGCCACGCTATTTATAGGTCCAATGGACAAGGCTAAGGGAAATTTTGGTCTAAATCCTGAAGTCCTTACAAAATGTAAGCTTAATAAATCAGTGTCCAAGGTGGTATTCCGCTCTCAGTGTTGGCAATTAACTATATGCCTAAAGTTTATTACATTCTTAAGACCCATATCCTACATAATGTGCTCCCCATCATTAGGGATCTTCAAGAGCTGGGTAGACTATCACAGATTTGGTAGTCAGAGAATGAGAGAAACTCAGTTAGAGGTAAATTAATCCATATACTTGATTATAAATACCCATGAAATCATTGGTGTCAAACTCAAATAGAAATGGGAGATGTGAGTGTCTTTGATAATGATCTTATTTCTCAAATACATAGAGAACTGAGTTGAATTAATAAGAATCATTCCCCAATTGATAAATGGTCAGAGGCTATGAAAAATTAGTTTTCAGATGAAGAAATTAAAGCTCTCCATAATCATATGAAAAAATGCTCTAAATCATTATTGATTAGAAAAATGCAAATTAAAACAACTCTGTAATACCACTTCATACCTGAAAGATTGACCAATATGACCAAAAGAAAAAAATGAAAATGGTAAGTATTGGAGAAGATGTGGGAAAATTGGAATACTAACATATGGAACTGTGAACTGATCCAATCATGCTGGAGAACAATTTGGAATTATGCCCAAAGGGCTAGAAAACTACATAACCTTTGACCCAGCAATACCACTACTAGTTCTGTATCTTAAAGAGAACATAAAAAAGTGAAAAATGCCCACATGTACAAAAAAATATTGACAGTAGCTTTTTGTGGTGGCGAAGAATTGGAAATGGAGGAGATACTCATCAATTAGGGAATGACTGAAGAAGTTTTGGCATATGAATATAAAGAAATACTATTGTGCCATAAGAAATAATGAGCAGGTGGATTTAAGAAAAACCTGGAAAGAATTAGATGAACTGAAGCTGAGTGAAGTGAGCAGAACCAAGAGAACATTGTACACAACAACAACAACATTGTGTGATGATCAACTTTGATTGAATTATTTCTCAGCAATAAAATAATCTAAAACAATTCCAAAAGACAGATCAAAGCATACTATTTTCTCTCGTTTTTGTTTGTTTGTTTTTTCTTTCTCATGGTTCTCCCCTTTTTCTCTAACTCTTCAATATGATATGAAAAATGTAGGAATATGTTAAATATGATTGTACAAGTATAACCCATATCAGAGTGCTTGCTGTCTTGGGGAGAGGGTAGAGGAGGGAAGGAGAAAAAAATTTGGAACTCAAAATTTTATAAAAGTGAATGTTGAAAACTATCTTTACATGTAATTGGAAATAATTAAATACTATTAAGTGTGGGAAAAAAAAATAGGAGCTCTTAAGTGTATATAAAGATTCCTGTATAATCACATTGACTTAGTAAGCTGCTTATTAGCATTAGCATATTTCATTATATTTTCATTTATTTTAGTTAAAATATTTCACGCTTACATTTTAATATGGTTCAGACCACATTTAGAAGTGTTGCATGTGTTTTATGGGCCACATACTCAATACTTCTGCTCTACATTATCCCTAGCATGGGGTCATCCAACTTTTGATTTCTGTCCAATAATATCAAAGACACTACCCCCCAAATAGCTATTTTAGGATAGCTCTAACAGAAGTATTTTTCTCCTGTCAGAGATTCAATCAACTTTAAAAATTACTCCTAGCTCCACTCTCTGATGATTTGATCAAATCTAATTTCTCTTTCTTAGAGAAGTCCTTCAGATATGTGGGGTGGAAGTGGTGGAGAAATATGTCAAAGAGCCTTGTATTAACTGATAGAGAATGAAGAAGGAAAAACCATGAGAATAATATGCATAGTGACTAAAATAAAGTAAATGTAAATAAAATTAAAAGTAAAGAGACCCCAGATTCTATATTAAGACCAAAATTGATTTTATTGGACAGATGACACGAACACAGTATGCTGTCCTTGGTAGAAAGGTGAGGAGCTCTGATTAAAGAGTATTGCATATGTTCTCAGTCTCAGTTGCTGAGTCAGCTGATGTTGCTTAATTTTGTTCTTTGTTTCACTGGAAGATTTGGGGAGGAAGAGCATAGATGTTAAAAATACTATGATATTATTAGGAAAAACGGTATCAATTAAAAAAAATAACTATCATCTTGCCAAGAATCCATGATACTCTGTCCCCAAGAGTTTTTAGTGTTTTTATCATTCTGGTG
Organism: Notamacropus eugenii; assembly: GCF_028372415.1. Taxonomy (NCBI): domain Eukaryota; kingdom Metazoa; phylum Chordata; class Mammalia; order Diprotodontia; family Macropodidae; genus Notamacropus; species Notamacropus eugenii. The sequence continues at coordinate 350,738,815 of NC_092875.1, forward strand.
TATACCCTTTTGATATATTCTAGTTTCCTGTTGTTATTTCCTAAAAATTTTGACCTAGAATTGAGCATAATACTTCACAAGTTCCCTAAAACAAGTAGCTGTTTTGTAGGTACTATCTTTCTATTAATGTTATACGAAATAGATTTATTTTGGAGAATCACCATGATGCACTAATGACTCATGGTGAACATTGAACTAAAATTTCAAAGTCCCTCTCACCTTGATTTAATAGTTACTATGTCTCCCCAATGCTTTTCTCATTCATTTGCTCTTTTAACACACATCAGATTACAAGGGAGATAATTGATTTGCTACAACAAAGTTAAAAATAAATACCAACTTAGAAGAATAAAACTGAAAAGGTGTTATATAAAGTTTTAAAATTCCAGTGTAATCTACTTAAGAAGGCATAGGGGCCAAAATATTGTAATCAAAAATAAGAAGCGAAACGTATGCTGATTATAACATATTCTACAACAGTAAAGCAAAAGATGTAAATCAAAGGAGCCTAGAAAACATCATCCAAGAAATACTGTGTATCCTTTACAATAAGAGAAATATGGACAACTAAAATCAAAACACTTTAAAGAACAATAAATTTTAAAAATTCTAGAAAGGAAAATATTAAATTATATAATATATTTCATTATCTGTTCCCTGGAAGGAAGATTGATTATTATAATCATGCAATTTGGATTCTTTTTATTGTTCTTTTAATAAACATTATTGATACGATTATATTTTTTCTCTTGGTTCTGCTTGCTTCACACTGCATTAATTAATAAATTAATTCATAAAGTCTTCCCATATTTCCATTAATTCTCTCAACAGTGTCACTATCATTCCACAGCAAGATGAAATGATAGTTCTTATTAAATTAATAATGGGTGCTAGCTGTCTTCTCATTATATGACCAAAGTGTTTAAGTTTCAGCTTCAGTATTTGAATGAATTTATTTAAGTTTCAACTGATTTGATGTTCTTATTGTCCAAGGGATTCTCAAAAGACTTCTCCAGAACTGCAATTCAAAAGCTTCACTTATGTGATGCTCAGTTTTCCATATTGTTCAACTCTCACAGTCATATGTTGCTACTGGAAAAACCAGTTTTGACCCTATGGAACTTTGTTGGCAATGGAGAGCGTCAATGCCTTTATATAATTTTTCTATTGTTTGCACAAAGCCTGTTTTTTTGTGCTTAGAATTCTTTTTTGGCATTTGGTGATTCTTTTTTTAAATAGCATTTTTATTTTTTCCCAATTCCATGTCAAGACAATTTTCAACATTATTTTTTTACAAGATTTTGAGTTTCAAATTTCTCACCCTCCATTGCTCCCCTCCCCTCTTCTTGTCATTTTTTATTAAAATGGTGCATAATTTGATATAGGTTATACATGTGTTATCATATAAAACATATTTCCATATTAGCCACAGGTGTGAAAGAAGAAACAGATCAAAAGGAAAAGAATCACAAACAGAAATAAAGTCACTTTATGAAGTATGCTTCTAACTGCATAAAGAGTCCATTAGTTCTTTTTCTGGATGTAGACAGCATTTTCCTTCATCCTTTGTACTTGCCTTGGATTATTGTGTTGCTGAAAAGAACTGAGTAATTCATAGCTGATCATCACACAGTGTTGCTGATACTGTGTACAATGTTTTGCTGGTTTTTTTTTTCCTTCCTGGTTTTGCTCCTTTACCTTCATATCAACTCATCAAGACTTTCCTGGATTTTCTGAAATCTATCTATTCATCATTTCTTATTACACAGTAGTAGTCCATTACATTCATATCCAACAACTTGTCCAGCCATTCCCCAGTTAATGGGAATCCTCTCAATTGTCACACTTTGCCACCTCGAAAGGGCTACTATAAATATTTTTCACATGTAGGTCCTTTTCCCTTTTTTGTGATCTCTTTGGGATACAGACTTATAGTGGTTTTGCTGGATCAAAGGGTATGCATAGTTTGAGCACAATTCTAAATTGCTTTCCAGAATGATTGGATCAGTTCACAACTCCTCAGATAATGTGTCAGAATTCCAATTTTCCCATTTCTTCTCCAACATTTATCATTTTCATTTTTTGTCATAGCAGTCAGTCTCGTAGGTGTGAGGTGGTACCTCAGAGTTGTTTTAATTTACATTTCTCTAATCAATAGATTTAGAGTACTTCTTCATATGTTTTTGACGGCTTTGATTTCTTCCTCTGAAAACTGCCCATTCATTTCCTTTGACCATTTTTCAATTGGAGAATGGCTTATGTTCTTACATATTTGACTCAGTTCTCTATTTATCTGAGAAATGAGGTCTTTATCAGAGAAAATTGCTGTAAAGATTGTTTCCCAGCTTTCTGTTTTCCTTCTAATCTTGATTGAATTGGTTTTGTTTGTATGAAATTTTTTAAAATTGAATATAATCAAAATTATCTATTTTATTTTTCATAATGATCTCCATCTCCTTTTTTTTGTCCCTAAACCCATAGCTCTCTTAACTTCTCCTTTAAAAATTTGGATGCTATACCACTAGGTGCATAAATGAATAGTATTGATATTAATTCCTTGTGTCTTGTACCTTTTAGTGAGATGCAGTTTACTTCTTTATCTTTTTAAATTACATCTGGCTTTGCTTTTGCTTTGTCTGAGTTTAGGATTGCTACTCTAGCTTTTTATTTTCACTTCAAACTAAAACATAATTGATTCTTCTCCAGCCCCTTACCTTTACTCCATGTATCTCTCTATTACAAGTTTCTAGTTTCTGTTCCACTCTGCTAACTGCTTCTGTTATATGGGAGAGTTCATCCCATTCACATTCAGAGTTGTGATGACTCTGTATTTCTCTCCATTCTATTTTTCTCCTTTTTGTCCTTTCTCTCCTTTCACCTTTCTCAGCATTGTTTTGCTTCTGTTTACTGCCTCCCCTGTTGTGCCCTCTCTTCCGTCAGTTCCCCCTGCCTCCATCCACCTTTATTTAATCTCCTCCCCTCCTACTTGCCTGTTGGATAAGATAGCTTTTTATTTTCAACTGACCATGTACATTATTCCCTTTTTAAGCCAATTCTGATGAGAATGAGGTTCAAGTGATGCTTTTTATCCACCCTCCCATTTTTCCCTCCACTGTAATAAGTTTTTCACACCTATTCATGTGAAATAATTTATCCCATTCTATGGTTTCCTTCCTTCCATACCCATTACTCACCTCTTTCTCATTCCTTAATTTATTAAATGTAATTCTCTCAAATTCACCTTATCCTTATACCTTCTGTCTATGTATATTCCTTCTAACTGTATTATTAGTGGAAAAAATTTTAAGAATTGCAAGTATCATCTTCACATGTAGGAATTGTAAACATTTCAGTTGCATTGAATCTCCTGTTTCTTTTCCATTTTTGCCGTTTTAAACTTCTCTTGGCTCAAAATCAATGCCAAACAAGAAAAATATTAAAGATCAGAATAGAAATTTTGACCAAAAAATATCAGTCATGGATCTGTGTGGATTGTTTGGTGGAAATAAAAAGGAATTTAAATATTTTTCAACTGTTCATTATGAAATTAATCATGTATTAGAGCATAAATGTATAACCAAAAAAGGAGAAAAATAGGTATACTAAACATTACTTACTGCTTTTGTTGTTTGGTCATTTCAGTCATGTCTGACTCTTCATGACTTCATTTGGAGTTTTCTTGAATTTCTTGTTGGATTGTTTTCATTATCAGGGTTTGCCCTTTGGATATAATGCAGTCCAAAGTATTTCTTTATGATATGTGGTGTTTTATTTGTCTTTTCCTGTCATAGTATCATGTGTTAATAACTAAGGCAAACAAGGTTAAGTGACTTAGCCAGGGTCCCACAGTTAGCAAGTATCTAAAGTGAGATTTGAACACTTGAAGGATGTCTTCTTTACTCCAGGACTCACATTCTAGTCACTGTGCCACTTATTATTTACTGCTAAGACTGCAATAAAGTCATGTACATTAAATGACCTTTAATAACATAAGTTTAAAGAAGTAGTAAGTCAAAATAAATATTACAGAGACAATAGGAAATTCTGCATGAGGAAGTGATAGTTATGAGAAATCATACCAAACTTGACGGCACATAGCTAAAATAATTCTGAGGAGAAATTTTATATTTTTAAATAATTTGCTTGACACAAAAGAGTTGGAATATGCTCATGAATTTAAAATGACTTAGAAACTGTGAAAATTGTAGATGAATAAATTTGAAACCTTTCAAAAATAAATTGATCAATTAAATCAGGTGATTGGAGGTCAGCATTAAGATTTTTTAAAAGAGGAAAGTGAAATTGTTCCTATCAAAAAAATTTTTAAAAATAATTCACAAAATTAAAGTAGAAATAAATGAAGTTAGCTTTACCTTTTTGCCTATTTGGATGCTGACAAAACTGATAACAGAAGAAATGAATGACAAATTACAGACCTGATCTGGACCCTAACCCAGAATTGCATATGGACAATAGAGTTTTCAAATATTGTCAGGTTGTGCACCCAATCCCAGCAGCAGATTCCCCAGAATCTCTTTCAGAGATTGACCCCATCACTGTCTCTGAGCTGAAATCTCCATGAGTTGTTGCTGCCACAGTCTCAGTTGCCTCAAGTCTCACTGTTATTATTGCCACACCACTTGTGCTTCTTGTCTTTCAAGTCAATAATACGTAGACAGATTTTAATTTTTCATGTAAATGCAAGGAAAAGGTGAAGAGGATGAAGACACAAGAAACAACAAATAGATTGATTCAAAATGTTATTATTTGCAAATAGCAGGCAAATTTTGATTTTCTACATTCTACATAAAGCCCATTTTAAGAGTTATTTTTTTAATTTATGTATCTTTTTTTGAATTCATTTATTTTTACTTTATCACATTCCATTCCACAAGCCGTTGAGTTGCAAGTTTTCCCCCCTCTCTACTCTTCCTTCTCCCTGTTCCCCAAGATGATATTCAATCCCACATAGGATCTACATCAACATATATGTTATATATGCATATGTATACATATAGAAAATAAATTTTCACACCAGTCATGTTGCCAAGAATAACTACAACCAATGGAATGAAACACAAGAAAGAAGAAAAAAAAACAAAAAAGAGAGAGAAAGTAGTGTACTTTGACCTGCATTCAGACTCCATAGTTCTTTCTCTGAGTGTGGATAACATTTTCCATTATGAGTCTTTTAGTAAATATAATTTTTCTTTTCAGTTTTTAACATTCACTTCCACAAGATTTTGAATTTCAAATTTTCTCCCCATCCTTCCTCTCCCCTCCCCCCAGACTAGGATGTACCACAATGACCCCTTTTCCCAATTTGGTCTCCCTTCTATCAACCACCCCCCCCCCCTTCTCCCATCCCTGTCCCCTCTATTTTTCCATATGACAAGGCTGATTTCTATACTCCATTTCCTATGTGACATATTTCCCAGTGGGATGGAAAAAGAAATTTTTAATATTCATTTTTAAAACTTCGAGTTCCACATTCTCTCCTTTCCTCCCTCCCCATCCCCCCTGATTGGGAAATCAAGCAACTAAATGTAAGTCATACATGTATAGCCATGCAAAACACTTCTATAACAGTCATGTTGAGAAAGACTAACCACATTTTCCTCTATCTTGTCCTGCCCTCTGTTTGTTCCATTCTCTCCCTCAACCTGGCCCCTGACAATAGTGTTTGCTTCTGATTACCTCTTCATCCAATCTGACATCCCTTATACTATGCTCTGTCTCCTGTTCCTTTCACCCTGACTCCATGCAGGGTTATATAGATTTCCATACAGAATTGAGTGTGTGTTATTTCCTCCTTAAGCTAAATCTGATGAGAGTGAGGCTTCCTTATTACCTCTCACCTCCCCCCTGATTCCCTCCATTGTAAGTTTTTTCTTGCCTCTTTTATGTGAGATGATTTACTATATTCTATCTCTCCCTTTCTCTTTCTCCCAGTACATTCCTTTCAACACTTAAGTTTATTTTGTAGGTATCCTCTCTTTGTATTCACCTCACCCTATATCTTCCATATGTCTCTCTGTTTGTCTGTCTCTCCATATATATATATATATATATATATATATATATATATATATATATATATATATATATATATATATATATATATATATATATATGTGTGTGTGTCTGTGTGTGTGTGTGTGTCTGTGTGTGTGTGTGCGTGTGTCTGTGTGTATGTGTGTGTGTATCTGTATATGTGTGTGGGTACACATACACATTTACATATATACATACATTCCTTCTCACTACTCTAATACTGAGAAAGATCTTTTCATGTAGGAGTGTAAACAGTGAAACTTTAGTGAGTCCCTTATGGCTTCTTTTTCCTTTTTACCTTTTCATATTTCTCTGGATTCTTCTATTTGAAAGTATAATTTTCTATCCAGCTCTGGTCTTTTCAACAAGAATGCTTGAAAGTTCTCTATTTCATTGAAATTCTGTTTTCTTCCCTGAAGTATTATACACACTTACGCTGTGTAAGTAATTCTTGGTTATAATCCTATCTCCTTTGACCTCTGAAATATCATATTCCAAGCCCGCTGATCCCTTAGTGTAGAAGCTGATAAATCCTGTGTCATCTTGATTGTGTTTCACACAATATGTAAATTTTTTTCCTTCTGGCTGCTTGTAATGTTTTCTCCTTGATGTGGAAGCTCTGGAATTTGACTCCAATATTCCTAGAACTTTTCTTTTTGTGATCTCTTTTAGTAGGTGATTGATGGATTCTTTCAACATCTATTTTATCCTCTGCATCTAGAATATCAGGACAGTTTGCCTTGATAATTTCTTGGGAGATGATATTTAGGCTCCTTTTTTGATCATGCTTTTCAGGTAAACCAACAATTTTTAAATTATCTTTCCTGGATCTATTTTCCAGATCAGTTATTTTTCCAATGAGATATTTCACATTGTCCTCTATTTTTTCATTCTATTGGTTTTGTTTCATAATTTTTTGATTTCTCATGAAATCATTAGCTTCTATTATCTCCATTCTGATTTGGAAGGACATATTTCTTTTCAGTGAGATTTTGGACTTCATTTTCCATTTGTCCAATTCTGACTTTTCAGGAATTCTTCTCCTCAGTGACTTTTTGAACCTCTTTTGCCATTCATCTAGGCTATTTTTAAAGGTGTTATTTTCTTTTTTTATTTATGTATTTTTAGTTTTCAACATTCATTTTCGCAAAATATTGAGTTCCAAATTTTCTCCTCATCTCTCCTCTTCCCTGTTCCATAAGGCCTTGCATTCTGATCATTCCTTCCCTCAATATGCCCTCCCTTCTATTACACCCCTCCCTTCCCTTATCTTCATCTTCTCTCTTTTCTTGTAGGGCAAAATCGATTTCTATACCCTATTACCCATATTTCTTATTGCTCAGTTGTATGCAAAAACATTTCTCAAGACTCATTCCTAATGCTTTGAAATCCAATGTCTCTCCCTTCCTCCCTCCCCACCCATCCCCACATAGAAGGCAAGCAATTCAATATAGGCTATATATGTGTAGTTTTGCAAAAGGCTTCCATAATACTCATGTTGTAAAAGACTAACTATATTGCCCTCCATCCTATCCTGCCTCCCATTTATTCTATTCACTTTTTTGACCTTGTCCCTCCTCAGAAGTGTTTACTTCTAATTACTCCCTTCTCCCATTTGCCCTCCCTTCTATTATCCCCCTGACCCTACTTGTCAGCTTTTCCCCTACTTTCCTGTAGTGTAATATAGATTTTCATACCAAATTGAATGAGTATGTTATTCTCTCGTTTAGCTACATGTGAAGAGATTAAGCTTCATTACTTCCCTCTCACCTGCTCCCTTTTGTACTCCATTGAATAAGTTTATTCTTGCCTCTTTTATGAGTGATAATTTGTCACATTCCATTTCTCCCTTTTTCCTCCCAGTATATTCCTCTCTCACCCCTTAATTTTATTTTTTAGATATCATCCCTTCTTATTCAAATCACCCTGTGCTCTGTGTCTACATGTATATATACATACATACATATATATATATATGTATATGCACATATATACGTGTGTGTGTGCATAATCCCTCCAACTACCCAAATACTGAAAAAAGTCTCAGGAGTTACAAATATTATCTTTCCATATAGGAATATAAACAGCTCAATTTTAGAAAGTCCTTTATTATTTCTCTTTCCTCTTTACCCTTCCATGCTTCTCTTGATTCCTGTGTTTTAAAGTCAAGTTTTCTTTTCAGGTCTGCTCTTTTCATCAAGAATGCTTGAAAGTCTTCTATTTCATTGAATGACCATTTTGTCCCCTGAAGTATTATACTCAATTTTGCTGGGTAGGTGATCCTTGGTTTGAATCCTAGTTCCTTTGACTTATGGAATATCTTATTCCAAGCCCTTGATTCCTTAATGTAGAAGGTGCCAGATCCTGTGTTATCCTGATTGTATTTTCACAATACTCAAATTGTTTCTTTCTAGCTGCTTACAATATTTTCTCCTTGACCTGGGAACTCAGGAATTTGGCTACAATATTCGTAAGAGTTTCTCTTTTCAGATCTCTTTCAGGAGGTGACCAGTGGATTCTTTCAATATTTATTTTACCCTCTGGTTCTAGAATATAAGGGCAGTTTTCCTTGCTAATTTCATGAAAGATGATGTCTAGGCTATTTTTTTGATCATGGCTTCAGGTAGTCCCATAATTTTTAAATTGTCTTTCCTGGATCTATTTTCCAGGTCAGTTGTTTTTCCAATGGGCTATTTCACATTATCTTCTATTTTTCATTCTTTTGGTTTTGTTTTGTAATTTCTTGATTTCTCATAAAGTCATTAGCTTCCATCTTCTCCATTCTAATTTTGAAAGAACTGTTTTCTTCAGTGAGCTTTTGAACCTCCTTTTTCATTTGGCTAATTCTGCTCTTTAAAATATTCTTGAAGTCATTGACTTTTTGGGCCTCTTTCACCATTTGAGTTAGTCTATTTTTAAGGTGTTAATTTCTTCACCATTTTTTGGGTCCCCATTAGCAAGCTGTTGACTCACTTTTCATGGTTTTCTTGCATCCCCCTTATTTCTCTTCCCAATTTTTCTTTCACCTTTCTTACTTGATTTTCAAAATCTTTTTTGAATTCTCCCATAACCTGAGAACATTGCATATTTATTTTCAAGGTTTTGCATGCAGAAACCTTGACTTTTATGTCTTCCTCTGAAGACCTAAATTGTTCCTCCTCATCTGTAAGGATGGAAGAAAATGCCTGCTCACCAAGAAAGTAACCTTCTTTTGTCTTATTCTTTTTCCCTTTTCTGGACATTTTCCCAGTCAGTTACTTCACTTTTGAGTTCTTTGTCAGGGCCAAACTCAGGGCTATGATTAAGATCAGGTACTCAGTTCCCTATGGGGCTCTAAGTGGAGGGCTCCAAAAATGGAAGCTGTAGCTGCAGTGGCTGCTTCCAGAGTCTAGACTATGCTCCCCTCTCCTGGGTGACTGAACCCTCCCACTGACCTTTGAAGCTGTCTGTGGCATTTGTGGGTTGAGCAATCTGGGAACTAGTGCTGCTGGTGGTTCCCTGAAGTCTGTTCAGGGTCCTATCCCTGCCATGTTGGACTGCACTCCACGACTCCTGGGCTGTGCTGTGTCAATGATGTTATTTTCTTCAGCATTTTCGGGGGTCTCCTTTAGCAAACTGCTGGCTCATTTTTCTTTATTTTCTTACATTGCTCTCATTTCTCTTCTCAATTGTTCCTTCATCTCTCTTACACGATTTTCAAAATCCCTTTTGAGCTCTTCCATGACTTGCGACCATTTTATATTTTTCTTGAGTGCTTTGGTTACAGGAACCTTGATCTTGTTGTCTTATTCTGGTTGTATGCTTTGATCTTCCTTGTCATAAGAAAACACCTTTTCACCAAGAAAGTAACCTTTCCATAGTTTTATTTTTTTTTCCATTTTTGGTCATTTCCCCAGCCAATTACTTGACTTTTGAGCTCTTTCTTAAGTGCTGGATGGACTGCTCCAAATTTCAGGGGTTTTTGCAGATGTTTTCAGAAATATCTCTGGAGATGTGTAAATTCTCAGTTCCTCCAATGTGCTATGATCAAAGGACAGGTATTTCCTCCTCTTCTGGACTGTACTCTGACCTACAAGCAACCGTAAGCACTCTTTTCTTTCCTAGAACTGTGACTAGGATGGCCTCTATACAACTGCCACCAGCTGTGCCATGCAAGCACTTTACCTTGGCCCATGACCACCACATAGGACTCTGACCCAGATCAGCTGCTTGATTCCTCCTTTGTCAATAGGCTGTGAGTTACAGAAGCAGCCACTGTGGCTGTTGCCACACTGAAACTGGGGCTGGGGCTAGGGCTGGGCCTGAGCCTGGACCACAGTCCCCTCTTATTCAGGTAAAAGAACTTTCCCAGTGACC